>NC_052489.1:17222933-17522933 GCF_009730915.1 Dioscorea cayenensis subsp. rotundata
GATAATTTCTAATTAGAGTGCAACATGAATGCTTGTTCAGTTGATGCATATAGAATGAACAAACATAGGTTTTGGGACGATATCGTATGATTGAATGCTTCCATGTTTAGTTTTATCTTACCCACCAAATTTGAGAAGTCCTTTTACTCAGGATTAGAATCCTTTGGAGTTCCCAGCTATGCATCTCTACCCTTATATTGTTTCTCCAAGTACTCAGACATTGAAGACTATCATGTTTCCAAGCTTAGCTTTCAACATTATGCATTTCTGTTGAAAATTTCTAATATTCATGAGGATTGGAACATATGTGCATGTTCAAATCTTATACGGATTTGACAATTTCTTTTTGTAATTCTTTTGATATATACAGGCTTTCTTTCAAAGATGGTGGTCAGAAAAAAGTGAGTACATCCAAAATGTTGTGAAGAAGTTGGTAGATGCTGGTCAATTAGAGTTTATGTAAGACAATCACTATCTTCCATCAGTGATGTGGCTTCAACTTTTGTTGAATGACATAAATTTATTTTTTGTGCAGAAATGGTGGTTGGTGCATGCATGATGAAGCCGCTGCTCATTACATTGATATGATTGACCAAACAACTCTTGGTCATCGCATGATTAAGAAACAATTTAACAAGGTTCCTCGAATTGGTTGGCAGATTGATCCATTTGGACATTCTGCAGTACAAAGCTACCTACTTGGTGCGGAGGTATCATATTGCTCTGTCTTCTGTGCCTTTTTTTGACTATACGTCTTTGATGTAAATATTTACTCTTTTTGTACTCATTAAGTGTTTTATTGTATTCTTTTTTTTACCTTAAGAGTTTAGGTTTTCATGGTGTAAGAATCAGAGTAATATTTATGATTTTCCAAAATTCATATAACTTCTATAAATGTTATACACACACATTAAAGTGGTCTTCATTAGTATGCCATCTTAGTTTTTATTATTATTTTTTTTATTGTCTTCTAGTGTCTGACCAACAAGTTGGAATTGTCCACACCACTTCTCTTGGTATTTGTGTAAATTTGTTCTGCTTCATTTCTGTACGCATCACCCATATTTGTCACCGGGTCGGATAGAGGCTTTCTGTAAACCTACAAGTGATCTTGTTATGCTGGTGGCTTAGCATTTTTCAGATATGACCGGAATCTGGTCTTTAGTTGTTCTCCTTAAAGAAGTGTAATCAGAAGATGCTCTCTTAGTAACTAGACGCAATATTTTGCTATTTACTTGATTAATTTGTTAGAAACTGTACAAAGAGAAGGTTTTCAGACCTTTTATTTCTTTTCTTTATATCTTTTGTCACCTTACTATTTGTGATTTGGAAGCTATGGCATGCTCTGTTCCTCTTCATGCTAATTTACATATTCTAGTCAGATCTTCGCTGGCTAAATTGATTCTTCCAATTCTTGATCCTATCTTGTTAAAGAAGTAGAAATATAGTCCTATAACTAAATTGGAAAAGGTGAGAGATTTTGCATAATGAACACTTTCTAACTGGAAATAAATCAATGAGATTAGTTTTAAAATAACCCAAAACTCCTGCCATAATTGTGTTCACAATATTCTTATAATCACTGAAAAGTTTAACTTAGCAGATAAATTTTCCCTGAAAATTTTGGGTATTATTTATTTTGTCATATAGCTCTGAAAATGTATGAAATATGAAATATTTGAGATATTAAAATTTCATTTATAGATTGTGCTTTAAGCCTCTCAAAGTTAATAGAAAATTGGAAACAATGGTCACTGGTTGATTAGTTTTAATTTCTAAAATATTAATTTTTATAACAGTTTTCTTCGAAAATTTTTCCTATGTTTGCATTACTTTACTACTATGCTGAAATCTTCCCATTTTGCTAATTTGAGCAACAGTTCTAATCTGGAGATTAAATTCCTGATTGCAAAAGCAGTAGGGATTGTTGAGTAGTTTATGGTGTTAGCATGTTTGCCTTTTCATCTGTTGGATAATGTTTGTCATATTACAATCTGATCTGTATTTTACTGAAATTGGCTGTACTACTTTTATTTCAAATGTCATTTTAGTTGAATTTTTAATTCTTAAGATGTAGTGCTGCTATCATATACCCAAAGAGGAAGTTGCATCTATAATAGTTATTTTCTCTCGATGGTATCTCTGTCCATTTGCTAGTGGCTTGTTCTGTTTAATATGGTCAATTACCATTCTTAAATTAGCATAGATGTCACTTTGCTAGAGACTGAAAAGCCTATGCTATATTTTGAATGGAACATAGATGTAATTGCTGATTTATATTTGGTGCTAACCTAAGTAGAGGAAATATATATTGTTGTATTTTTAATGCTACACTATATTAGTCATTAAGATGTTCTAATTATATTTTAAATATTGTGAATCATTTTAAAAAATAATACAAGTTGTAGTTGGAAGGAACAATTCACTGGAATTTTAATTTTTTGACATTTTTTTAGTTTAAGCCAGTAGGTATAAATGTTTTGAGAGATTGAATAACCAAGAATATTCAAGGATTTCTTTTTAATCAACTTCAACCTATGATGTTATGATTTGGAAGTACAAATTTCAAAATCCAGGTAAGAAAGAATATTCATTTATCATACATTTTCCCTTCTTTGACTGATAATCCAAGCTGAACCTGCATCTCCATTTACATGGATATTTGGAATCATGAAGAATGGAAGTTCATTTCAAACTCATGCATCTGAAAGAATACTATTCACGTTAAGAAAATATTTTTCTAAATTAATGGTTGTATGGCACATTAGTCTGAACTGTGCCACTGTGCATCATTTTGTATGTATATATTCTTATCATGTAGGTTCTTAAATATATTTACTTGGCAATAAAATAATTGGATGGTAATGTGTTCCTTGGTACTACTACAGAATGTGGGTAATAGAATCTTTTGTGAGAAACCTAGTCATGAAAAATTATATATGTACCCTCACCCATAATCTATTTTCTGCTAAATCTTTTGGAATTGTTTCTCGTAACTGATGGCCTCACATGAAGTTCATCAACCATAATCATAACACTAAACTTTTTGGCCATAGAACAATAATTATATTGATTTATTTCAAGTATCAGTTTTCCTTCATATGTAGATAAAGTGCTTTTGTGCATAGTAACCATTCGTATAAGTTAAATTACATGAAGCATATTTTTTTTTAATTTGTCAGATGAAGAAGTTGATGGTAAAATATTTTCTTTGCCTTACATCTTGTTTTACTTTGAGAAAGTACCATAATTTCTTCCATTGCCGTCTTTGTGAATGTTAAGTAATAAGTTATACTTTTTAGCCATTAATGCAGAAGTTATCATTGAATAAAAAAACATATTCAAAGAAGCACTTATACTATGCATTCCCTGAAATCATGGCAGCTTGGTTTCGATTCAGTTCAATTTGCAAGAATTGATTATCAGGACAGAGTGAAACGTTCAGCAGATAAATCTCTTGAAGTTGTATGGCGTGGGTCAAAGACATTTGGTTCCTCTTCTCAGGTTTTCAAAATTTCTTTCTCCCCTTGTCTTTGGAAATTAGCTTTTCAATTCTGACATGCACATTTCAAAGTCCAGATTTTTGCTGGTGCCTTCCCTATCCATTACAGTCCTCCAGAAGGCTTTCATTTTGAAGTTAATGATGATGCAGCACCTGTCCAGGTATTAAATATGAAGAGTTACATTATCCTTTGTTTTTGTTGTGCGTTTACTTTTTCTTTAAAAATTACAGGATGATCCTCTTCTCTTTGACTACAATGTTGAACAACGTGTGAATGATTTTATTGATGCTGCTGTAACTCAAGTAAGCTTCAGTGTCCCACTTTTATGCAGATTACCGTGCTGAAATTATTAGCCTTCCATTACTTTGAATTATAACTTTCAGCACATCCTTGCTTAAGAAAGTTTTGTTCTCAATATCAGGCAAATGTAACGATGACAAACCATATTATGTGGACTATGGGTGATGACTTTATGTACCAATATGCTGAAAGTTGGTTTAGACAAATGGATAAGCTTATCCATTATGTCAACAAGGTATTGTTTTAAGAATAATTTTGACTTTCAGTAGTAATTATACCATGAAAAGCTTGAAAGATCATGAGGAATGAATTCTGCAATCATTTATAGCTTGTAGAATACTTTTTGCCCTTAGGAAATTATACTCTTGTTTTGATCAATGCAGGTGGCATCTATGATCCGATTTAAATATGATTTCTAATTGCTTTGATGTTGTAGAACGTGTCTACTATTCTATAGGTTAAACTGATATATATCTCTCTCAATTGCCATTTCTGAAATAAGATTTAATTAGGATAGCCTGCTGATAGGATCATTCAATTTTGTAATTTTGACGAGGCATAGATGTGCCCTGGTCATTGAGTTTTTGTAGAATAACGTCTCAATACTAAATAAGATGAAAATACACAAAAGGCTAGCACATATGAAGGGACCATATCGGAGCAAGTAATAGTCTCACATTGGTTAATTAAAAAAAAAAAATCCAATTTTTAATGTATATCTTAGTCTCTCATCCTATTAGTTTAAGTTGTTTGGGTAAATCGAATGTAATATATGTTTGCTTTGCATCTAAAATTGGACATGTTGAAGGTAGACGTGTTTATATTGACATGTATTCATTCCCAATGGTTGGGTCCATACCATAGTTAATATTAATTTTTCTCACTCTATCACTAGAGAATCAATACGTATTTCCTGTTTTTGGGCATGCTTTCATAGTAAACATTTCTGCATGGCTTCAGAATGCAGTCAATGCAATTCCAAACAAGGTTTATGGAAACATTCAAATTCTATAATCAAAAGATCCTAACCAACATTACATTAGCATATGATAAATTTCTCGATTCTATGATGTTGAGCTATATATACTTGCAATGCAAAGTGCACATACAGATTCATTCATGGTAATTATTGTACTTTAAGATACTTTTGGTCCAAGATAACTGCAGTAGATATTTTAGCTAAGATATTGATATATTTTCTTTGTAAATCTGCTTAATCTAGAAAATATTAAATCTTTGATGCCTATGTGTTTGCATATCAGGATGGTAGGGTTCATGCACTGTATTCTACTCCATCTATTTATATTGATGCCAAAAATGCTGCCAATCAATCTTGGCCATTGAAGGTTGATGACTATTTTCCGTGAGAAACACTTTCCTCTAGCTCAATGTGAATGTTATTCATTTGTGAGGTTATACTGACCATTTTGTAATAATATTTAGATATGCTGATTCTGCAAATGCTTATTGGACTGGGTATTTTACCAGCCGGCCAGCATTTAAAAGATATATTCGTATGCTAAGTGGATATTATTTGGTAAAACTTGGCTTTTCTCTTTCAAATTAAATATTCCAATTGATTCGATCTGTCTGCAAAGAGAGTTTTTGAGGTAAATTTTCCTCATTCAAATTAGGCAGCACGACAACTTGAATTTTTTGCCGGGATAGCATCCTCTGGCCCATCCACCTCAAGCTTGGGAGATGCTATGGGGCTTGTTCAGCATCATGATGCGGTCTCTGGTACTGCAAAACAGCATACCACAAATGATTATGTAAAACGTCTTTCTTTTGGATCTTCAAAGGTTTGTATGTTTTTGTTATCATTGTTTCTTTAGCCTTTAATTACATGTATCTTATTTAGTGATTCAAGTGTTGAGAGTTGACCTTCAAGTTCATGTTGGCATGTTATGAGTTAATTTTTGTTTTTCTAGGCTGAAAATGTGGTAAACTTAGCTCTTTCTTGCCTGACAAGTTCAAGTGAACAATGTGCATCTCCTGCAGTGCAATTTGCACAGGTAAACTGTTTGTGTATTTTCTATTAAATCCAGTATTTGTATTCTTTTCTGTCATGACTTACTACAGCGATTATATAATGAATTTTACACAATCTTAACTGGCATGTATTCAAGTAGATGTTTAAAACTATAACTATTTGTGATGAATGCATCTTGCAATCATACTTTGGTTGGAAGATTGCAATAAATAGGTATATTACATAGAAAAGTTAAAAGTTACCCAATACTGGACTTTTTTTTAGAGAGTTACTAATTTCTTGTCAAAATACATGTTTACCTATTTAATGTTTACAATTTTGTAGACCTTGAATGTTTCATTTATTTTCATATGTTGTCATTCCTGTTGTTTTTCATGGAATGCTTCAAACTGGTTAGTTACTGTTGTAGACATACTTATAATTTTACAAGTTGTATTATATTTGTTCGGAGAGTGAGGTACAACCTAGACAAATTATTTTGTAATTAACATTTCTGGAAATTGAAAACAAAGTATTGAATTGTGACACTATATATTTTTAATTTTCAACAATAACAATAAAAGTAAGCCATTAGTTCTAAGTAGTTGTGATCAGCTACATGAATTCTTCCCTTCCATGTTGCTCTATTAAGGGTCAAAAGATGAGATAAATCAAGCATAGACATATCATTATGTAAAGTTTCTACTAAAAACTATTTAGGTCTCCGTCTCTCTTCTATGACCTTCCATCTATAGAGTTTCCACCTTTCTTATAAGGGCATCTATGGGCCTTCTAAGGAAATGTTCATACCACTTTAACCGATTCTTTCTTAACTCGTTAGTTATAGGTTTCACTTCCAATCTATTTTAAATAAACTCATTCTTTAATTGGTCCTTTCTTGTAATGCTTGACATCCATGCCAATGTTCGCACTTTAGCAATAGTATGTGTTTTCTTAAACACCCAACATTCTGAGTCATATAATATTGCTAACCTAACAACCATTCTATAAAACTCACTTTTCAATTTAAGACGTACTCTATGATCACTTCCAGAAGCTTTCCTTTATTTTATTCAACCTGCCTTAATCCTATTTGTGACATCTTCTATAAACTCCCTTCAATCTTGAATTACAAAGCCTAGGTACCAAAAACTTCTACTTCTCCTAATCTTAGCATCATCCATCCTAACTCCTCTTTCAGGCTACTAATCTTATTACTGAAATTATATTTCATATATTTTGTCTATATCCTACTTAACATGAAATCCTTAGTTTCTAAAATGTTTCTCCATATCTTTAGCTTTAAGTTGGGACCTTCCCCACTTTCATCAACTAAGACCACATAATCAACAAAAAGTATACACTAAAGGATTTGATCTTGGATATGCTTAATCAATTCAATGTTTATTATAGAGGAAGTCTTAATTTGATACTACTATTTCTAGAATTTAATTGTTAGAGTTAGGTTCTTAATTAGGAGTTATTTTGTAATTTCTTATTTTGATTAGGTTTTTATTTTATTTTATTTGAAGTTAAATATGATTGTTTTAGAATTTTTTTTTTTAATTTCTAAGGATCCTTTGTAATCTTGTAAAATATCAATTAATCAATCTAAATGAGGTTTGAGGTTATCAGCCAAACACACACACACACACACACTAATACCATGCAAAGAAACTGATTTTTTTAATCCACCATAATTTTCTAATCTTACAATATTTATATAAGTAATAACCTAATAAATTAATTAAATAGAAAAAGCTTTAAGGTGACAAAATATATGCATGTGACAGTACCTCTTTTCAAAAGGTTCTATTTGTGAAGTGATTTTTGATAATGCCTCGCAAACGCCAGGCCTTGAATGATTGACTCCAAGGAGTTATTCCTCTCCATTCTATATCCTTCCTGGATTTCTAAGGTTTTTTCCTTGTGTCAAGGTTGACATTGCAGAAATTGATGCTAATTTGAGTCTCTTAGTTGTTAAAGTAAACATTTTGAAGAGAAAGTTTAAATTTGTTTGAATGTGGCAAACCTGTTATGTTAGCCAAACTAAATAGGAAGGTGGTGAAGTTCTTGCACATTACTTTTATAATTTTATTATCTAAATCATAATCATTTAAAAGCTATAGTACCATGTAGAAAACTTTCATAATTTTATGATCTAAATCATAAGACTAGTGTTGTGGAATTTGAAATCAGTTTGGCTATATTGCATCAGAGTTTTTCTATACTAGGACCTGACAAACTAACATACTCGATCAGGTTTAAAGTATGCTCTGCACATTACTTCGTTTTAGAATGTTAAGTTGTCCGGTGATTTTGGATATTAATGTCCAAGCATTTGCCATTATATGGTTGATTTCCTTTTTTAATCATTCTTTGAAATTAAAGTTATATCTCCCTTCAATGACAATTTATCTATTGTTTCCTCATTGTCAGTCTAACATTATTGGATAAATGTATGTTGATTTGAGTCAATTGAGTTGTTAAATGTGAACCTAGAGGATGGACTGCTTGAATTGTTTAGGTGTGGTAAATAACTCCTTTTGATGGGCTAATTCTGCAGATGATGAATTTCTTGCTTATTGGAGGCTTTAAAATCATTTAAAATCTGCACTACCATTTCAAAAAGTTGATTACTTATTCCACCACCACTTTGTAGTATCTTACATGATATATATACTAACAAACTTATGCTCATGGCACTGAATTTTAGAAAGATCATTTATCATTATCAAGAAAAATTTTAATATATCTCTCACAAACATTGGTCTTTTGATGGTCAAAACTCTTCTTTTGAATCTTTCTTCTGAAAATTAGGTATATATTTGTGCTCAAATTTTATTTACTAATTATTCATGTTTCTCCTCCTTGAGGTGTAGAACATTCAAGAGGGGAAATATTTGTCAGTTTGAGTCTATTGAGTTGTTAAAGGTGATCTAGAAGAAGAGAGTTTGAATACATCAAGTGTAATGATCATGCCCTTCTTTTAAACTAATTAATAAGGTGGCGGACCTTTCACCTTATTTAGAGCTTTTATAGTTACTTAAGAGTTCTGATACTGTGTAGAAATTTGATTACTTATTCCTCCATAACACTGTAAATATAAGAAAGATTTTAATAAACTAATTAATTAGAGAAGGGTTAAAGGCTACTAAATGTATGCACACGAAATTATTTTCTTTTAGAAGATTCTAGCTGTTAGGTATCTTTTTGATATTATTGTCCAACAAATGTTGGAAGTTGGAGGGTTGACTCTTCTGAATTATTCTTTGGTATAAGGTATGTGTTTTTATTCAATCTCCATTAAATAATCTTCCAGGTCTGTTGAGATATCTTCCTCATGGCGAGGCCAACGTTTACTAGAGAAATTTTGTGCCAGTTCAAGTCTCTTAAGTTTATAAAATGAGCTTTAAGGATTCAAAGTTTGAATTATTTGTTCAGTAAAATGTACTTTTTATGGGACTAAATGGTGGTTTGAATATCTTTATTTGTTGGATTAAAGGCTTTGAGGTCACTTCAAGCTTTGATAGTATGAGAAAATCTAATTTGCTATTCCACCACAATTATTTAGTCTGTATATATAGGCAATAACTCGACAAACAAACTTGTTAAATAAGGCTTTTAGGTCACTTGATGTATGCCATTTACTTCTTAATTTCAAAAGTTTCTATCAGTCATTAAACTTTTTGATATTAATGTTTGACATGTCAGTTGTTGGATGGTTAATTTCTTTTCTTTAGTTATTATTCTTTGGAATAGGGTACATATCTATATTCAATGACACGCAACTGTAAAAATGTGCGCTAATGATGATCACAGAGATGGAGATATTTAAATTGTTTGAGTGGTAAACATACCCTTTGGGGAGGGGGATTAAATGCGAAAGTGCTGCTCTGAAGAATTTACTAAGGAGCTTTACTACTATTTAGAAAAGCTTGTTTTTATTATTTATTCCGCACATCTAGTCTTACAGATATATATAGGAATTTGCCTAACAAACTCATTAATAGCCACTAAATGTATGTTGATGAAACTAATTTCAATCATATGGGGAATATTTATGTTTTATCTTGGGATACTAGTTATATGTATGGGATAGACATGTGTTCCCATGTGATCTCACTTTTATCTTTTACCTTTTTCTATCTGAGTTCTTCACTACACAAGGGGGTTTGACACTCTATTAGATACATTAGGATAGTATATATTGTAAAATTATAACTTTGCCTTTGATCTTTAATCTGAAGGCCTGTTTAGTCATACTTGTGAAATTTCAATATTTCAGAGGAATTTCATCTTTTATTGGAAAACTTTTCAATTATTTGTTTATTAATTTTGTGAAAGAAAAATTTTCTAAAAAAAGGCCGAGACCCTTTTTTTTTCAAGCTATGAATATAGAGCAAAATTTCTCCCCCTTCGTTTTTTAATAATATTTATGATTTTTTCCTTTACACCTTTTTTTAATAATACTTTAATATAAAAAAGTCAATGTCAGCAAAACCAAATGGCAAACCTAACTGCTGCTGGCCTTAGGACTAACATCGCCAAAATTTAACAAATAATGGTACTCAATGGACTCAAATTCGAGAGAAGGGTCTAAGGGGCTGTAGCAAATTCTCTATACACTAGGCTATGTTAAAGAGCCCATTACTATATAGCCCATTTTAGCCTTTTACTTCTTGTGTCTATATATACTTGTATACATCACAACATGAAGATGATTCTTCCTCTCTTCATCTCTTCATCTCTTCATTCTCTCTATATTCTATATAGCCTTATTCTAACATGGTATCAGAGAGGGTTTAGAAATTTTAACTCCGGTCATCTTCGCCGGTCATCATCGTCATCTTCTTCGGTCATTTGCTAGCATGGTTCACACTCAGTTTTCTACTGCCATTCGTATTTTTCGTTCTGATTCTGGGGGAGAGTATCTGTCTAGTGTTTTTCGTCAATTTCTCTCATATGAGGGTACTCTTCCTCAACTTTCTTGTCCTGGTGCTCATCAGCAGAATGAGATCGCTGAACGTAAACATCGTCACGTGATTGAGACTGCTCGGACTTTCCTAATTTCGTCTTTTGTTCCTGCTCATTTCTGGGCTGAGGCAGTTTCCACAGCAGTTTATCTCATTAACATGCAACCATCATCTTCTCTTCAGGGTAAATGTCCTGGAGAAATCTTGTTTGGCTCTCCTCCTCGTTATAATCATCTTCGGGTCTTTGGTTGTGTCTGTTATGTCTTACTTGCACCTCGTGAACGTACTAAGTTAACAGCTCAATCGATTGAGTGTGTCTATCTTGGGTATAGTCTTGAACATAAGGGTTATCGTTGCTATGACCCTTCTGCTCGTCGCATTCGCATATCTCGTGATGTCAATTTTGACGAGAGTCGTCCTTATTTCTACTCTTTAGCTACTCGACCTCCATTTTCCTCTCCTTTCCCAGAGTCTAATTCGTTTCTTCGACTTTCTCCTTTGGACTTAGTTCCTACTATAGAGTCTCCTGTTGTTCCTTCTTCATCTCTTGTTCCACCTTCAGCTCCATCTTCCGCTATACCGTCATCCTCAGCTCCTGACACCTTTCCTTTTCACTATCGTCGTAGGCCTAAAGTTCCCCAAGATCCTCAACTCCCTATTCTTGTTCCTTCCTATACTCCGGCCAGTACCACTGATGCAGCGTCTGATGGTCTTTTACCTGCCTCAACGTCTCGGTATGACCTTCGTGATCGTAGTACTATTTCTGCACCTGACAGATATGGTTTTCCTATCATTTGCAGTGCGGTATACGAGCCCGAAAGACTTATGAGGAGGCAGCCAGTATGCATGAGTGGCAGTTGGCTATGTCTGAGGAGCTTTCAGCTCTGGAAAAGACGGGCACTTGGGATCTTGTTCCTCTACCTGCTCACGCCACTCCAATTACATGCAAGTGGGTGTACAAGGTCAAGACAGTCTGATGGTTCGGGTGGAGCGCTATAAGGCTCGCCTCGTGGCTCGTGGGTTTTCGGCAGGGCACATGGTCGTGATTATGATGAGACTTTTTGCTCCGTGGCTCATCCGACTACGATTCGCACTCGATTCTTTGTAGCTACTGCTCGCTCTTGGACTATCTCTCGGATGGATGTGAAGAATGCTTTTTCTTCACGGTGATTTTCACGAGGTATACATGCACCCACCCCCTGGCATTAAGACATCTAAAGGTTATGTTTGTCGCCTTCGTCGAGCTCTCTATGGTCTCAAGCAAGCTCCACGTGCTTGGTTTGAGCGATTTGAGTTACGTGGTGCGTGCACTTTGGTTTCTTGCCCTAGTTATCATGATCCCCGCATTATTCATCCATACCTCTCGAGTGTGGTCGCACTTTACTTTTTGCTTTATGTTGATGATATGTTGATTCTCGGTGATGATATGGAGTATATTGTTTTTGTGAAGCAACGTCTCGGCCCAGGAGTTTTATGATGTCCGATTTAGGACCTCTCGATTATTTTACGGGGATTGAGGTGACTTCTACGGATGATGGTTACTATCTTTCTCAACATCGATATATTCGAGGACCTCATTATACGCTCCGGCCTTCTCGATTCACGAGTCGCCGCCACACCCTATGGAGCTTCATGTTCGACTCCCGACCTACGGATGGCACACCACTGAGAGGATCCTTCTCGTTATACGTCATATTGTGGGCAGCCTTGTCTATCTTACCGTTACCAGGCCGAATATTGCTCATGCTTTCGTTCATGTCTTTCGAGCCGATTCGTTAGTACTCCTACTTCCGTCCACTATGGCCATTTACTTCGCGTGTTGCGTTATCTAAGGGGGACAGCATCACGACATCTGTTTTATGCTCATTCCAGTCCGCTTCAGCTTCACGCTTACTCGGATTCCACTTGGGCGAGTGACCCTGTTGATCGCCGGTCCCCACTGGTTATTGTATATTTCTTGGCACTTCTCTTCTTACATGGAAGTCCAAGAAACAGACTGCAGTGTCACGTTCAAGCACTGAGGCAGAACTTCGGGCACTTGCTACTACCACATCTGAAATTGTATGGCTTCGTTGGTTGCTGGCTGAATTTGGTGTCTCATGTGATACTTCCACTCCTCTTCTTTGTGACAACACTGGTGCTATACAGATTGCCAATGATCCCGTGAAGCATGAATTAACCAAGCATATTGGTGTGCTTGGTGTTGATGCATTTTTCACACGTTCACATTGTCAGCAATCGATCATTGCTCTTCAGTATGTGCCGTCTGAGTCTCAAGTTGCTGATTTTTTCACCAAGGCCCAAACTCGAGAACAACATCGATTCCATCTTCTTAAACTCTGTGTCTCAGATCATCCTAATTCACCTTGAGTTTGAAGGGGGTGTTAAAGTGCCCATTACTATATAGCCCATTTTAGCCTTTTACTTCTTGTGTCTATATATACTTGTATACATCACAACATGAAGATGATTCTTCCTCTCTTCATCTCTTCATTCGCTCTATATTCTATATAGCCTTATTCTAACAGGCTATACAAAAGTGAATTTATTTTGGAGGCATAATCGTAATTAAACCTAGTGTGGCTGTAACAAATTCTCCATACACTAGTCTTTACAAAAGTGAAATTATTCTGGAGGCGCTACAGGGTGAGCCCCAAACATCCATGCTGTTTGTAGCACACTCCAAAGTGATCGGCTATAAATCAAGCTCCACATCCATTAATATTTTTATATTAATGTCCCCTAAATGTCGGTAGTTGTATTGTTAACTCTTCTATGCGTTATTCTTTGGAAAAGGGTAAATATCTCCGTTCAATATCTAGGACCTTCCAAGTCACCCAAGATCTCTTCCTCACTGTAAGATTAGCATTTCAGTAGATAAACAGACTTTAGAAAATTTGATTTGCTGTTCTAGCACAGCTCTAGCTATAGTTTACAGAATTTATAAATATATATACAAAGGAACTCATTAGATAAAGAATAAAAAAAACTTGTTAAGTATAAGGCATTGATAATGATAATATGAAATCAAATTGTTAACTTAACAATCTACTCATTCTTCTCGCCAAATACAAAGCTCCTTGCATATTTACAAAGAAAATATGACCTTTTTGTGCAAGTCCATCTCAACCTACAAGTTTTTTTTCTTTACTAGTTAGAGCTTGCACCATTTCAACTTGACTGACTCTAAATTGACAAGAAAGATAGCCTTTTTAACTGAGATCCACTGGGCCTAAATCCTAGGAAAGTTTAACTAGAAGAAATAAACCTCAAAATCTAAACATTATCGCCATTTTGTTTAATATAGTGTTTTCAGAGAGATAATTAAACAAGTTGGCTTGATTTAATTTTCTTGTCAAGTGAAGTTTCTTTAATTTAACAATGAATAAGCTTTGCATCTCCTTATGGATCTTCTTGGGTAGTTGGGAAGACTCCATTCAGTAATTTTAAGCCTTGATGCTCCTCTAAATCTTAAAGACCTTAGCTGAATTTTGTAAAATATAAAATGGCCCCATTAGATGTTAAATTTGCATAGATTTAGAAAACATTACTTAAGTATTGAATGAAAATTCTGCTTTTGTAGTAGTATTAACATTGTGAGAAACCACTTTTGGCAAGATGGACCAATTGGCATTTCATTCATCTAAAGAATATTGTCTTTCACATTTTCATCCATGTCAGTAGTTTTTAATGATTTGGTTTCAGAACTCAAATCTTAAGTGGTTTACTAAATTACATTGCTTAGAGGTTTTACATTCAGAAGTTTAAGATCTATTTTGGATCTAAAGTTAATTTGCCTTTCTTGATATTTCTAATTTATTATGTTAGTTTTCTCTGACTGGCCTTAAATTGATGATATGGAAAGTTATTGTTGTTTTTAATTATTTCTTAAGGGTTTTTTTCATTTATATGGGGGGCATAAAAAGGAGCTAAATCCATTCATCTGAATGCATAGATTAGTTGGAGTCAATTTCCTCGTTGTATATATTGGTTGTGCTTTTGGGTTATCTTGACAATATCATTTAGGACGAAAACAATGTTTCCCTTTTCTGTTTTATAAATAATATGAATGGGAAAATGAATGTATTATCTCATTTGCTCAAAAATTTTGAGTGCCAAAGTGGTAAATATTTTTTACATCCTACATTATATTTGTCTAAAATGTTCTGATACCTTCTCTTATGCAGTGCAATTTACTCAACATAAGCTACTGTCCTCCAACAGAGGATGAAAGCTTTGAAGGAAAAAGTTTGGTAAAATTTTGTTGCTCATGTGAATTTTGGAAATCATCATATGTGATATTTTAATTTTTTGAATTATTTTGTGGTAATACTTATTTTCCAGGTATTGGTTTTGTACAATCCACTTGGATGGGTCCGCACTGACTTCATCCGAATTCCGGTAAGTGTCTATTTTCTTCAGGGAGGATATTGAGATATTAACTTTTGACCTTAATACAGTATTAGGGTAGAAAGTATCATGAAAATTTTTAGTGCTTCCAATTAAGATGGAGTATATACTGCTCTATTGAGTCTTAAAACTTTACTAGGTATGTTAGGAGGTAATTTGAGAGCATTTCTGGCTATGTGTTAATGATTGTACTTGTAGTGTTAAGCTTCCGGGTTTAATTTCAACTTCAGTTTGCACCTTTTTAGGATGAGTTTTTAAGGAAATTTTTTGACTTGTTGCATGCCCAATTTACTCTCTTGGATTGTCTTTGCTTATCTTATTTATATTAAATAACCTTAAAATTCAATTGAAAGAAGTAATGAAGGGACTTTAGAGAGGTCCTTCTGTATAGAGCTGACAACTAGAAGGGATGTATTTGAGGTTGAAATGAGCCTTTTAAAGGTAGCATTGGTCTGTACAGTTAATTCATATTAGCTATTAACGAAAAGGCAATCAATATTCCCTGACATGAAAGCATCATAATTAAGTCTTTTCAAAGATAACAATCTCCATTGTCAGTTTCTTGCAACAACCACCTTTGTTATATTATTTATCATTTGAGATAAGGGAAGGTTCCTTTTTTAGCCAAACTCCATTTTTTAATTCAGAATATACAAAATGACTCCTCAGTTTTATAAGAAAATTGAATAAGTCCTTCAGTTTTTCTTGTTAACTATTAATATCTTATTGAAATTGTTCAAATGCATGCGAGATTTAAATGGTCACATGTTTATGTATTATGCTTGAACTGTTATTTACCATATTTGAATATATGAATATTATAAGTATAGGTTCAAATCTCTATGCGACAATTCAACTATTATATATGTAACAAAATGACTCCTCAGTTTTATAAGAAAATTGAATAAGTCCTTCAGTTTTTCTTGTTAACTATTAATATCTTTCAAATGCATGCGAGATTTAAATGGTCACATGTTTATGTATTATGCTTGAACTGTTATTTACCATATTTGAATATATGAATATCATAAGTATAGGTTGAAATCTCTCTGCGACAATTCAACTATTATATATGTAACAGTTCAATTCCCACGTGTGGTGCATTTTGTGAAAACAAGGAAAGGGCCTTCTCAGTTTTTTTTACTGATTTATTAAATATAAAGCTGAGGCTTTTTTTTTTAATCCAAAAACTGGTTTTCTTTGGGATTTTGGCTAAAAAAGGGTCCTTCGGTGCTTATCTCATACAATCTATTAAAGACATCTCTTTTCCACTTCTTACAAAAGTAACTTGTGAGAACTATTTTGTGATTTTTTTTTAAATATTGTTTATTCTAAGTCAAATTATTATATGTTGCTACTGGTCAGCAAAGTTAATTCATATGAGATAGTAAACGTCATCCATATTTGGCAACATTAGACCTGTACATTTGAACGGTACTGTATTTGCAGGGATAAACATGTTGGTGAAATCTGCAGAATAATAATTATTACAAGTGATTGATTTGCTCTTTTCAGTTGGGTTGGGTTTTTTTGACATGACTCAGACAAATAAAAGTGTTCCGAACCCCCAATCATACAAAGAGATGTATCTTTTTATGCGAATCAAGAACCATACTGATTTTTCAGGAAGGTTTACAAATCAAATAGAGAAAATTTTAACTTCTCATGGTTTACATTTTTCTGATTGGTGATAGTTTCCTTCTGTATTTAATAACAAATTTACTGCACAGATGAATATTTATCCTGTTTATTGTCCCTACCAGCTTGATGAAATTAAGCCATAGTTTTGCTTTGTATTCCGCTCTCTGTATATTCATCTAGTTTAGATCGTGATAATTTAGTTTTAATGGAAGTACATCCCCTAAATAGTGTAGTCCTTGTTGAATGAAATAGTGTAATCAGATGGATTTTTAGTTGGTACCTTGCTCTCTTATGTTCTTGCTTACCTTAATGATTTCTGCTTTTCCAAATTAAAATAAGTTGATAACAATAATTTGTAGCTTTTTACTTCATACCTTCTTCATGGAACTCAACTAGGAGAGTAAACTAACTGCAATGACAGTGTAAGGCTTCTTGAGGGCCTGAGAAACTCTAACTTCCCCTGCTTTAAAACAGGAATGAATTCACCTGTTTACACTCAGTTGCATGTATTGTGACTGTTGTGTTTACTCTTTTCTTTGGTCCCTTTGTCTTCACACTCAGAAGTTATAATCTTGATTATCTTCTTAGTCACTATGATATATGATTATACCTCTCATACTTAGAATGTGGTGTCATTTGTGAAAACAATTGTTTTTGATGCATCCTAGAGAATGCTTTGTTACCACTGTGTAATTTACTGCTTTCTTGAAACCAAGAAAGGATAACTGTTAAATTGCTTCTATTCATCAATGTACTGGTTACTTTAGAACACTATTCCTTATGTTAGTAAATGTTAAGATTTTATATTTTTGGTACTAGTGGGCCTTATATGGGCTCTATATGGGCTTAGGGGCATTACACCAAAAAGTCTAGTGGCTCAACCCCTATACCTATATATAAACCCATTACACTTCTATCACACAACCGATGTGGTATTATATTTCCAACACTCTCCCTCAAGTTCAACTCGATCGAACTTGCTCAGACTTGTACACTAGAGGTCTGTTTTCCAGGACTTGTACACTACTTTGTGTTTTAGAGGTCCTACACACATGGAGGTTTTACACATATGGACTTGTACACTACTTGTGTCTCAGAGGTCCTACACACATGGACTTGTATACCACTTGTGTAAATATATATTGGGCTCCACTATATTTCTCTAATGCCATGTTAAGATTTTATATTTTTGGTATTAGTGGGCCCTATATGGGCTCTATATGGGCTTAGGGGCCTTACACCAAAAAGTCTCAAGACTTAGTGGCTCAATCTCTATACCTATATATAAACCCATTACACTTCTATCACACAACCGATGTGGTACTATATTTCCAACAGTAAACTTTTAGCATAATATGCCCATCGTCATATAAGTTGCTTAATCCATTTTGGACTTTCAATTGTCAGCGTAAACCCTTGTGACATTCCCATGTCATTAACATGCATAACTTGTGTCAGTTATTAGCAACAAAAAGTGTGCCTGAGCTCTGTTGGGTTGTCTGAAGTTTGGAAAAAAAACCAAATACTTAGCCATGCGAATGTCTTACATTAGTGATTTGTTTTGAATTATTTTTAATGCTTTGTTTATATAACCTTCGACAATTGAAATAGCTCTTATTGGAACTCAACTTAAGTTTGTTGATGTTAATAATTGTTTTAGAATGGATTGCTTCTAGAGTCCACAATAATTAGTGGCTATGCTGAAAGGTTTTTGAAACTCTCCAATAGGTTAATGGTGACCAACTTTCGGTACGTGATTCTAGTGGAAATTTAATTGAGGCACAATTAGTGGAAATGGATAATGTCACCACAAATATAAGAAAATTTTATGTTGAGGCTTATCTTGGGATATCACCAAAAGCAAATCCAAAGTATTGGCTTGTATTTCAAGTTTCGGTGCCCCCTCTTGGATGGAATACCTATTTCGTATCTGAAGTTGCTGGAGCAGGTTGTTTCAATTATTCTAAATATTCATTATTCTTCATTTTATGGAATTAAATCTTTTTTTAATTTCTTTGTATACTACTCTGAGATGGCACAGCCACTGGGAGTAAAACTCATATGTCTACAACAGCTACTCCAGAAAATGGCGCAATTGAGGTTGGACCAGGGCCCTTGAAAATGACTTTTTCATCTGTATCTGGGCAACTGACAAGAGTATTCAGTTCTAAAACAGGGGTGAGTTGCTTTTGCCAAACCATCATAACAATTGTTATCGCTAAGCTTTTACTGTGCACTATTAGAATTGCTAAGTATCCTGTTATCAAGAAAAATTTGATACTTTATAAGGTGGCAAGTCATTAGATTGGCTCTGGCACCATGTACATTGTTATTGATTTGTTGAAACTTTCTTGTTGACTACTATACACATCATTTATCAACATCGAGCGCCTTCAGATTTAAGTTGATTACAGAATGAGCTATCTTAATTTGACATGACAAATTTCCTCATGACGCATAAAGATTAAATGGTGCAGTGATTTTTGGGATTATCAAAATTTAGTTTTATTTTTTTCTCATTTTTTAATATTCATATAATATTAGGAAGCCGAAATTTCATGACATTTTGTTTTCTAGTAATATTGATTTTAAAATGTCTGTTTAGTTTTATCACAATATTTAGTTAAATTAAAAACTATTCATTCTGAACATGTGCACCAATTGTGAATGGCTACCTTGTTGCTTGGGCCTAAATAAGTAAGTTGTTGCTACATCAGACGGATATACCGATACAACAAAGCTATCTCTGGTATGGATCAAGTCCTGGGGATGCAACCGATTCACAAGTATGTGAAGTTAAATTCTAAGATGCAACAGATTCATTGAAACTATCTATTGATCACAAGCTGTGCATTTTATTTTTAATTAGGCATCTGGTGCATACATTTTCCGACCAAATGGGGCTCCTCCAACCATTGTTTCAAGATCGGTATTGCACTTCTCATGTCTAGTTTTACTTCTATAACTTGTTGACTATAAAACTCAATTAGTGAAAGAATGAATTATTAATTTTTCATTCTCAATAATTCGCTAAAAATTTCTATTTCCTTAAAGGTACCACTGAAGATAATAAGTGGACCACTGGTTGATGAAGTCCACCAACAATTTAGTCCATGGATATATCAGGTTATGTAGATCTTTCTTTCCAATTAAATTCTACAATATACTGCTTGACAACCAAACTGTTGATTTCTCAATTTGATTGAAAAATATTACTTTCTTTAAGTAATTATTTGACAACTGTTGTAGTTAAACTCATCAAGCTGAGCTACAACATCTAAAATATGAGCTCTGGTTTTATCCATAATGCATGCACTACTTTAGTAAACTATGGCAAACAATTTCTTTATCTAAATAAACCTTAAAATTTATGGTTTTGTTCAAACATAGTGTTTGTGTGACCCATTAATCATATCTAAGCTTAAGACCATAGTGGTTTTTTTGCATGTCAAACTCATTGCCACTGTCACATCCTTAACAAACAGTGCAGGTCTTCTATGAAATCAAACGCTCCACCATTTCTTCTATGGGCATTATTTTACTATATATGTTGTCTCTTCTATATTCTTTTTTGCATTTTGCACAAGTTGATTATGTTGAAGTGTTATTTATCCTCCCATGTTACCAAACTGATTTTGTTGTGGTACATTTATTATCCTGAGAAATTTATGCTCCCTACGTTAGTTTATGTTCTTATTTGTTTTCTATAGATTATACTCATTACATTTTTTATGATGTTCAATATCTATCATGCTCTTTATAGTTATATTGTCAATAAAAATATCATGCTTAAAAGTCTGTCTGTTTTATACATTGTACTTGTTTCAGATCACTAGGCTATACAAGGACAAGGATCATGCTGAAATTGAATTTACTGTGAGTTACATTTAGTCAGAAGTAATCATTCATGCCCGGATTAATATAAATCTTTTGGAGTAACTTAAATGTTTCGTTATGCTTCATAGTGAACTCACTTTATTCAATACCTAGAATTCTTAGTTCTGACCCAAGATGCTGTATGAAGATTGGCCCAATCCCCACTGATGATGGTGTCGGAAAGGAAGTTATTACACGGTTGACTGCTAACATGGCTACAAACAAGATATTTTATACTGATTCTAATGGGAGAGATTTTCTAAAGCGGGTATGGTTCTTCAAATCTTCTGTTACTTTTGCATTGAATAGACTTGTGGATTTTTTTTCTTGTTATCTTCTTGCACCAAAGGTATTTTCATGAATATATATATTCATACGTGCATGCATCAGTAACTAATTACATATGTATTCTGTACGGGATAACATGTGAAACTTCATGCCCAATGGTATGATATAACCAATTTTTTTCATATGTGATATCTTTCATTTGTTAAGATGGACAAATTGTTAGAGCTAAGGATTCACCATTTTAGTGATGAATGCTAAAACAATAAGGTGACAGGGAGTAACTAGCCTAGATCAATTGTTTACAGTCCTAGCGAATAAAAACTTCAAAAGTTGAAAACTTACTATCTGGAGAAACATACACCAATGCTCCAACATAGAGGTATTGTTATCTTTCCATCAGTCTTCCAAACCCTATTCAACCACTCTAGATTACTAGAAATAAATAAAGGTATTAAAGGAAAAAAAGGAACCAAAACTCAAATGAAGAGCAGAAAAAATCTCTGAGGATCAATGGCCAAAGCTACTGAGGGAAATAAATTCCAAAATCATTATTAAAAAACTTATTTATTAATATATATGTGATTACAAAAGAGACCCTTAAACATAAAGGAAAAAGCCTAAAACAATTCCGTTTAACTTCCAATAAAAGTAGGCATGAATCACCAAGGAAAACAAGAAATTGCAAAACAAGGCTCATAATTATCTCTACTAAATGAACTCCAATTCTAGTAGGACAAACTTACAACTGATTTCCACAGTAAAGTTTGAATTGTTTAGGATGATCCAATGCCTTAATTTAGACTCTTCATAAGAAATATTAATGGGTTGTCTGTGACAGCATATATCAAGCCTCAATTGGTATTATAGTTGTAAATATATTGTATAGCTGTAACTTCCTTATTTAGATAGATCTAATTACTAGCAATTAGCCTAGATTTAGTTATTGTAATTGCTGAAAATCAGCCTTGTAGATCTCTAACTTTTTATATATAATGAGGAGAACTCTCATGGTGGGGAGACATTCATTTCAATTCAATTCAATTTGATATGGTACCAGAGCCAAAATTCAGAAGTTGAGAGTGTTTTCTTGTGAAGTCTAGATCTTGGTTTTCAGGTATTCTTGTTAGTGTTATTTCAGTTCAATTTCTGAACTCTTGGGGTCTGCTGATCTTCAGCACTTCTTGTTATATTTGGAGGGGCTACATTTTTTTTGGTGAGTTACGGGTATCATGTCAACTAGCAACTTGGATATTTTTGGTGTGCGTTTCACAGGCAAAAATTATTCTGTCTGGGAATTTCAATTTCGTTTATTTGTCATGGGAAAAGAACTATGGGGTCACCTTGATGGTAGTGATCCAGCACCTACTGAGGTTCCTAAATTGGCTCAATGGCAAGTCAAGGATGCTAGAGTCATGACATGGATTTTAGGATCGATTGATCAACTGCTTGTTCCTAACTCGAGGGCCATATAAGACCTGCTAAAGACATGTGGGAGTACTTAAAAAAAGTTTACAATCAAGACAGTACAGCCAAACATTTTCAATTAGAGTATGAAATTGCTAGTTACTCTCAGGGTGATCTCTCCATTCAAGATTACTTTTTCTGGATTTTGAATTTATGGGCTGAATATGTTGATATAATCATGCGCAAAGTACCAATCGAGTCCCTTTTCGGTGGTTCAAGAAGTGCATGAACAAAGCAAGAGAGATCAGTTTTTGATGAAATTACGTCCTGAATATGAGGCAGCCCGCTCTAATTTGATGAATCATGATCCTTCTCCTTCTTTGGATGTGTGCTTTGGAGAGTTGCTTCGTGAAGAGCAGCGTCTTGCAACACAAACAATTTTCCAGCAAAACAAAATGCATGATAATGCAGTGGCTTATGCAGCTCATGGGAAAGGCAAAGGAAAAGACATGCGGCATATTCAATGCTATAGCTGCAAGGAATATGGGCACATTGCTGTTAACTGTTCAAAAAAATCTTGCAATTATTGTAAGAAGCCTGGGCATATTATCAAAGAATGTCCTATTCGTCCTCAGAATCGTCAGGCTAATCAGGTTGCTGTTGCTAATCAGGTTGCTTGTTCTACAACTACTAATAAATCAATTCTTACTCCTGAAATGGTTCAGCACATGATTACTACAGCCTTTTCAGCCTTAGGACTTCAAGGTAAGCATACTACACCATCTTGGCTTGTGGATTCTGGTGCATCCAATCATATGACCAGCTCTCTTGAGATGCTTAGCAATGTTAAAAACTATCATGGAGATATTCAGATTGCTAATGGTAATAAGTTACCTGTTCATGCTATTGGGGATCTTAATTCTTCAATCAAAGATGTTCTAGTATCTCCTGAGCTTTCTACTAGTCTCATTTCTGTAGGACAATTGGTTGATAATAAGCTGTGATGTTCAATTTTTCTCGTAATGGTCGTGTTGTGCGTGGGATCAGGTGTCAGGGACAATACTAGCGAAGGGGCCTAAAGTTGGACGATTGTTTCCTTTACACTTTCCTATTTCCACTTTTATTTCCTTAGCTTGTATCACTGCAAACCAGAAAAGTGAATTATGGCACAAACGTTTAGGCCATCCTAATTCTGTTGTCTTATCTCACTTACTCAATTCTGGTTTATTGGGCAATAAAGATCAATTCTCCTCTCATCTTTCTTTTTGACTGCTCTACATGTAAATTGGGTAAAAGTAAGTCTCTTTCTTTTTCCTTCCCATGGTAATAGTGCTTTGATATGATTCATAGTGATGTGTGGGGCATTACTCCTGTTATATCTCATGCCAATTACAAATACTTTGTTACATTCATTGATGATTACAGTAGATATACCTGGATTTATTTTCTTCATTCTAAATCTGAGGTATTCTCTGTCTTTAAAACATTTGTATCCTATATTGAGACCCAATTTTCTTCAAAAATCAAAGTGCTCAGGTCTGATTTTGGTGGGGAATATATGTCTTATGAATTTCATGATTTTCTCCACCAAAAAGGCATTGTTTCTGAACGCTCTTGTCCTTATACACCTCAGCAAAAATGGTGTTCTTTGAGCGTAAGAACCGCCATTTGTTAGATGTTGTTCGAACTTTATTGCTTGAATCTTTTGTTCCAACTAAATTTTGGGTTGAGGCCTTATCTCAGTCAGTTTATTTAATAAATCGCTTGCCATCATGTGTCTTGAACTTTGAATCTCCCTATTATCGTCTTCATCATAAGCCTCCCAACTATCTTGACATGCATATTTTTGGTTGTGTTTGCTTTGTACATTTGCCATCTCATGAACGACATAAACTTTCTGCTCAATCATTAAATGTGCTTTTTCTGGGCTCTGATGATTTCTCACAAGGGTTATGTTTGTTATGATCCATCCTCTAATAGATTCCGCATATCTCGTCATGTTGTTTTCTTTGAAAATCAATTTTTCTTTCCTACTCATGTTCAGTCTTCGCCAGAGCCACTTGTTCTTCCTAATTTTGATGATGTGCCTACTATTTTTGAACGATTCAAGCGAGGATTGGTGTATAAACGACAACAACGTCCAACTCTACAGCTATCTGAGCTTGACCTGACATCTGAGCCTACTCAAACTGCTTCCTCCACAGACAATCAACTCTTAAATGCCCTTCCACGGCGCTCTTCCAGAGTTACCTGTCCACCTGATCGGTATGGATTTTCTCATACATCTCTTCATGCTACTTTAAAAAGTGTTCCTTCATGTTATTCAGAGGCTATTAAACATGATTGTTGGCGTAAGGCAATGGAAGAAGAAATTCAAGCTCTTATGGACAATCACACATGGGATATTGTTCATTGTCCTGCCAATGTTAAAGCCATTGGTTGTAAATGGGTCTACTCGATCAAGCTTCGTTCTGATGGTACTCTAGATCGCTATAAGGCACGGTTGGTTGCCTTGGGTAACAAACAAGAGTATGGTATCAATTATGAAGAAACTTTTGCCCCGGTTGCCAAGATGACAACTGTTCGAACAGTTATTTCCATTGCTGCGTCACAAGGCTGTCCACTTCATCATATGGATGTTAAGAATGCATTTCTTCATGGTGATCTCAAAGAAGATATTTACATGGTTCTACCACCTGGGTTGTCTTCCTACTCTTCTTTGGACGTTTGTAAGTTGAAACGATCTTTATATGGGTTAAAACAAGCTCCCCGGGCATGGTTTGATAAATTCAAATCAATTTTGCTCCAATTTTCATTCAAGCAGAGCCAATATGATTCGTCTTTGTTTCTTTGCAAGACCTCTACTGGTATTGTAATTCTTCTAGTTTATGTTGATGATATTGTTATCACTGGGACCGACTCCGTCTTAATTGCTCGTGTGCAACAACATCTTCAAGCCTCATTTCACATGAAGGATCTCGGTCCTCTTACTTATTTCTTGGGTTTGGAAGTTCATATTGCTTCTTCCCAGGTATTTTTTTGCATCAACATAAGTACACAGGATTTACTTCATTTAGTTTGGTCTTCAAGATGCTTCTTCTGTGGATACTCCACTCGAGGTAAACACAAAGTACCATTGTGAGGAGGGTAATCTCATTTCTGATCCTACTCTATTTCGACAACTGGTGGGCAGCTTGAACTATTTGACTATTACTCGTCCGGATATTTCCTTTCTTTGTCGACAAGTTAGTCGATTCATGCAAAGCCCCATCATCTCCATTTAGGCTATCGTTCATCGCATCATTCGTTATCTTCGTGGGACATCTTATCGTGGTTTGTTTTTTCGGTGATTCTCCTCTTCGTCTTGTTGCCTACTGATGGCTGATTGAGGTGGATGTCCTAATACTCGTCGATCATCGTCACAGTTTGGTGCATGTTTCTTGGTAATTCTTTGATTTCTTGGAAGAGCAAGAAACAAGATCGTGTTTCTAAATCTTCTACGGAGTTTGAATACCGTGCTATGTCTGCTGCTTGTTCTGAGATTGTTTGGCTTCGTGGTCTTCTCGCTGAACTTGGTTTCTCTCAGTCCCTACTCCGCTTCATGCTGATAACACTAGTGCCATTCAAATTGCTGCCAATCCTGTTTACCATGAGCGTACCAAACATATTGAAGTGGATTGTCATTATATTCGTGAAGCCTTAGACACTCATCTTATTTCTCTTCCTCATATTTCTACTAATCTCCAGATAGCTGATGTATTTACTAAGGCTATAACACGACATCGTCATCAGTTTCTAGTGGGCAAATTAATGCTTCTTGATCAACCAAAATCAATTTGAGGGGGGATGACAGCATATATCAAGCCTCAATTGGTATTATAGTTGTAAATATATTGTATAGCTGTAACTTCCTTATTTAGATAGATCTAATTGCTAGCAATTAGCCTAGATTTAGTTATTGTAATTGCTGAAAATCAGCCTTGTAGATCTCTAACTTTTTATATATAATGAGGAGAACTCTCATGGTGGGGAGACATTCATTTCAATTCAATTCAATTTGATAGTCTGTCCTTGATCGATCTCAAAATACTTGACTTTTTGATCATTGTGTAATGACGCTTGTTCAGATCTAGTAAATTCAAGCACAAATTCAGCACTCACACTGTATTTCAGTAAATTCCCAGTTGTCCTGCTCTAAATCAGAGCTCACTGATATGATATTATCACTAAATTGCTCAAAAAAACAACAATAGAATCTGATGTACTGAACTACAATCAAGCAATAGCTGGAATAAACTCAGATCTAGTCTCTCAAGAGCAATTACAGAAGTAATAATACTGATTAACAGTTCTCAAAGACAACCAAAGATCATTAACTGGAATGGAAAAAAAGAACGAACAGTAAGAAAGTAAGATAATCCAAACCCGGTAGTGAATCACCACCGAGCTCCTTTTCCTGACTCCTCAGAGAAAGGCCTTTGATTCTTCTTCCCTGATGAACCTCCAGCTTCTCCAATTCATCTATTTATTCCAATAGGTAATCTTTCAGACGAATGTTGGCTCTCCTCAACCGTTGATTCTTCTCAATCTCCATCCTGACCGTCGAATGGGCATTTTCCTTTTCAACAGATTCCTCCATGTGTCATCCAGATGATGATTCATTTAACCCAGGTGTCATTGTAGCCGCGCCCTTCGATGGAGACTTGGTCACGTGACCTTTCACTAATTCCTCATCCTCTACTGGTGTGTGTTTATATCTATCAACTAACAATGCATCCTCTAATGAGCTGCAACCCAAATCAGCCATCAAATTTTCATTCTCACCCAGTAATCCGGACTCACGAAACCCCTTTTTCAGCCTTCACCTGTCCGTCCTCTGCTGAGTTTGCCTCCAATTTCAAGGGTAACATTACATTTGCCCTCCCATCAAAGAAGACCTTGTCCTCAAGGTCTGTAAATAGAGAAGGATTTTGGCCAGCAATTTCAGATCCTCCCAAGACGATTCACTGCTTGATAATCCTGTCCAAGATATCAATAACTGCTTGACTGGTTGAGAATTGCGAAGAATTTGTCGAGCTTGTAAAATGAATTCAGGTTGAATGACGGCTCCCTTTGCATCAGACAATGGAGGTAAAGGTGAAATGCTACCCGGTACTTCCCCATGATAGAGTTTCAAAACAGACACATGGAAAACATGATGTATTTTGGCCTCACTAGGCAATGTCAATTTATAAGCCACAGCTCCTAATTTCTGTATAATTTGATACGACCCAAAGTATCACATGCCTAATTTGTGATTTTTCTTGAGAAACACTGAATTCTGTCTGTAAGGTTGGAGCTTTACTAGCAACCAATCTCCCACCTTATACTGAATTTCAGTTCTATGATGATCAGCATAATGTTTCATACGATCCTGTGCTTTCTTCAAATTGAGTTTCAATTGTGCCAACAACTGATCTCGGTGTTGTAGAAGTTCTGTAATGGAAATTGGATCAACATATGGACACTGAGAAGGTATGATTGGAGGTGGCTCCCTCCCATACACTGCTTGAAATGGTGTCGTGCCCAAACTGGTATGAAAGGATATATTATAGGAAAACTCAGCCCAAGGCAACAAGTCAACCCAAGCCTTTGGATTATGAGAAATGAAGCAGCGCAAATAGTGTTCCGCAGCTTTGTTGAGATTTTCTGTTTGGCCATCCGTCTCAGGATGATAAGCAGAAGATAAGGCCAATGAGGTACCCATACGTGTAAATAGAGTTTGCCAGAATTTACTGGTAAAAGTTTTATCCCGATCATTGATAATAGATCTAGGAATACCATGGAGCTTCAGAATATGTGTGATGAACACCTGAGCCACAGATTGACCTGAAAAATCCTGCTTAAGTGGAAGAAAATGCCCATACTTGGAAAGCTTGTCAATCACCACAAATATCACTGAGAACCCTTTTGATAATGGCGGCCAGCATATAAAGTCCATTGAAATATCTTCCCAGACTTTATTTGGAATGGGAAGATGTTGGAGTAATCCTGCTGGGTGAGTGTGAGACACTTTAGCTCTCTGACAAACATCACAAGTTTGAACAAAATTCTTAACAGATGCCCTCATCTTCGGCCAATAAAACTGGGAAGCGAATCTTCTAAGGTAGTGTTTCTTTGGAGGGTTTTTGAGGGGTAAATTTTTTAGTAAGTCACTAAACTTTGGCTCATTTTCACTTTGATCACCGAACTTCAATTTCTATCAATTTGGTCACTCAACTTTAATTTCATTTCACTTCGTAGTAAATCAAGATATTTCAACCTCCAAATGAATGATGTGGCTGTTTTTCGATGACGTGGACATCTCTAATAGACTTAATAATGTGTCAATAGGAGGATTGACTTAGATTTTTAGACAACCATGTAATCAATTGGGAGTTGAAATCCATGATTTATTACCGGTTGAAATCAAATTAAAGTTGAGTGATTAAATTAATACAAATTGAAATTCAGTGATCAAAGTGAAAATGAGCCAAAGTTTAGTGACTTACTAAAAAATTTACCCGGTTTTTGAGTTACATGTAACTTGAGTTACTGGGTTTTCTGAAATCCAGTGTTTGGTTCACAGGATTTCAAAAACCAATGTAACTCATATTACATCCAATGAGGGATTTGGTTTTACGGCTAAATTGGGCGTAAAACCAAATCCCTTATTTTTAAATTTCTTCAAATGCATAACTTGTGACCTATATGTGACCAATTAAATAAAAATAAATATGATTAAACATTTATGGATATTTTTGTGGAGTGAAAAAATATAAAATTTAATAATAAATTTAATAATTACTTTGATAATTAATTTAATAATAAAATTAAGAGTTAAAATGATTAATGCGATAATTAAAATCATTAATAACATGCTAAAAATATATGAAAAGTGCAAAATACTTTTTTTATTGGGTTAAAAATTAAATTTAAAAATTATAAAATATAATAAAATAAATAAATAAATAAATAAATATACTAATAAATTTAATAACTAATTTAATAATAAAATTAATAGTTAAATTAATTAATACGGTACTTAAAATCATTAAAATACTTATAATGTAAAAAAATTTCTAATTTCAAATTTATAAATATCTCTTATCAAATACAAAATCCTATAATATAGCATCTATAGTACATCCAACTAAACAATAGATTTGGCTGCAACGTATTATAAAATCCTTGGATTTTTCGATTCATATCGTAACTAGAAATCACTGTATTTAAAAGGTTTTAATTGGCAAGCATGCCCCTCCCCCAAGAATGAAGAGTGAAATTCTGTAATAATAATTTGTGAAGTTGAGAGTTCTCAGGGATAGCAATCTTATCTTTCCACCATAAAACATTTTGCTTCCAAGTATAAACATTGTGATGTTGATTTCCCTGTTGAATGTCCTGAATTATTGCCTGAAATTTTGAATCATTGGCCTGAGATTTCCGTATCTATTGCAACAATGAAGTTTGAACTGAAGAACAAGCTAGTAAAAAACATCTGGAGAGGCTATTTGCTACTTTATTATCAGTACCAGACTTATATTCAATTAAGAAATCAAATACTAGCAATTTAGGCAACCATTTCTGTTGCTCTGGGGTTGAATAACCTGAGAAGTTAAATGCTTTAATGCTTGCTGGTCAGTTTTGATCACAAACTTATGGTCAAGCAAATAATGCCTGAATTTAGACACAGCTTCAGTTAAAGCAAATAGCTCTCTGATATAAGCAGATTGTGCCGACATTTTTGGAGTCATTTTCTTGGAGAAATATGCAATTGGATGTCTGTTCTGACTTAGTACGGCTCCAATCCCAGAACCTGAAGTATCAGTTTCAAGAGTAAAAGGTTGAGTGAAATCTGGCAAAATTAAAATAGGTGCAGATGTAACAACAGTCTTTAACTGAACAAAAGCATTAGATACCTCAGAATTCCACCGAAAATTCTCTTTCTTGAGTAAATCTGTCAGAGGTCTTGCCAATGAAGCATAATTTTGTATGAATTTGCGATAGTATCCACTTAAACCAAGGAATCCTCTTAACTGTTTAACATTCTCAGGTGTAGGCCAGTCCAGTATTGCTTGGACTTTAGAAGTATCCATAGCCACCCCTTGGCAGAAACAACATGACCCAGATAATCCACTTGCTGTAGACCAAAACTGCACTTAGGGAACTTTGCAAACAGTTGATGAGGTTGAAGAGTTTGTAAGACAATCTCTAAATGTTTTAAATGATTACCCCAAGACATACTGTAGATGAGTATATCGTCAAAAAATACCAAGATAAATTTCTTGAATGCAAATTGAAATATTTGATTCATCAGTGCTTGAAATGTGGCCGGGTCATTCGATAAACCAAATGGTATGACCAGCCATTGATAATGGCCATTATGTGTTCTGAATGAAGTTTTGAACCTATCTTCTGGCTTCACAAGGATTTGATGGTACCCAGATCTTAGGTCAAGTTTAGAGAAAAATTGAGCTCCAAAAAGCTCATCTAATAGTTAATCAACTGTTAGTATTGGGTAGGCATCTTTTACAGTGATTGAATTAAGGGCCCTATAATCCGTGCAGAATCGCCAAGAACCATCTTTCTTTTTGACCAATAATACTGGGGAGGAGAAAGGACTAGTACTAGGTTCAATGAGTCCTTCTCCAAGGGTAACATTACACATTGTCCCATAGTTTTTTTTTTTCTTTTGGTAATTGTTGGTTTCAAAATTCTGTCTGAAATTTTTTAATTTTGTATTCCATAAATAACTAGAGTAGTCTATTATGGTGTATCACATGAAAGATTGTTTGATCCTTATAGAATGGATACTGAGAAATACCATCCTAGACTTGTTTATCAACTCATATTTATGCAGAAAGTTTAATGAAGATTCCAAGGTTAGTAACCTTAGCAAAGAGTGCTCGAAAACAAGTAAACAAACTATTGAAGAAAAGGATGTAATCTGATCATTGAAAGAATAGTCTTTTCACACCCTATATAATTGAGGTACAATTCTTTTTAAATAAGAAATAATTGGGGTTTTCTAAACTTAATCCAAAAAAAATTATTACCCTTATTAATAAATCATATATTATTACTCTGACATTTCCCCTCAAAATTATTGATAAAGAAGAAGTAAAAATCTAGAGTTTGTTCAGCAGAAATTGAAACTGAGTCAATGAGTCAGTTTTTAAGAACATATCAACAATGTACATAGAAGTTTGAAAATGTGGAAGAATGATAGTGCCTTTTAGATAATGTTGGCGAATAAAATAACAGTTAATGTATATGCTTTGCTTGCTCAAGGTAAACTGAGTTGTATGCAATCAATATAGCTTTCTTATTATCAAAATGAGGTGTAGATTGAGATTGTGGAAATCTTAAAGCATCTAAAAGCCAATGAAGCTAGATAGCCTTAGCTATGGTAGACGCCATAGATTGGTACTTTGCTTCAGTATGTGATCTAGCAACAACACTCTATTTCTTGCTTTTCTAAGAGATAAAGAATCTCCCAAATAAATACGCAACTAGCATTGGAGTAGCGATCTATGATATCCTGGCCCAATCTCAAAATGCAAGCAAAACTAAAGATGAAGATGAAAGGAACAATAATTCATAATGGTATGCGCCTTACCAGTATGAAAGAATTTGAAGAACAGCCATCCAGTGACTAGTATGAGTTGAACCAAACTGACTAACAACATCGCAACAAAGTGTATATTAGGACAATTGACTATGAAATTTGTTAATGAGCTAACAAGTTCTCAATATTGAGTAGGATTATCCAAAAGTTTGCCATCATCTAGAGAGAGTTTAAGGTTGTACTCTGTTAGAATTATGTTATAGTTTATACTTGGTTAATGGGCCATATCACAAAACCCTAATATTTCACTATATATATCCTTGTACTTCTTTCTTTACTAATGTGATATACAAACTATTTCTCCTATCTTCACATGGTATCATAGCAATATAGTGGGCCCAATATATATTTACACAAGTGGTGTAGGACCTCTAAGACACAAGTAGTGTACAAGTCCATGTGTGTAGGACCTCTGAGACACAAGTAGTGTACAAGTCCATGTAAATAGACCTCTAGTGTACAAGTCTGTGTAAGTTCGACCGAGTTGAACTTGAGGTAGGGTGTTGGAAATATAGTACCACATCGGTTGTGTAATAGAAGTGTAATGGGTTTATATATAGGTATAGAGGTTGAGCCACTAAGTCTTTAGACTTTTTGGTGCCCTAGCCGCCACCCAAAACCCTAGCTGCCGCCATCGCCACTCCAAATTCTAGCCTTCCACCCACCGCCGCCACCTCTACCGCCAGCCGCCGTTCATCTCTTGCCGTTCTCGTTGGTCTATGGGCACCTGGTGATGTTCCTCAACCCTTACCAGTGATGCCCTTGTCTTGTTGCTGAAGGATTTGTCTTGTCGTCGTCATGTCTTCGTCTCATGATTCTTTAGTTAAGAATCTCCATTGTACCTTGCAAAGGTTGGATGGGAGGAACTATATTTTTTGGGCACAGAGTTTTGAGCAGTTTCTTATGGCTCATAAGAAATCGTCGTACCTCACGGCAGATGCGCCGGACCCGAAGGATGCCAAGTATGCTGATTAGCTTGCTGAGGATGTTGCAGTGCGCTCATGGTTGGCCGGTAGTATGGAGCCGGATATTGCCCGATGATAAGTGCTTAAGTAGACATATTTTTATATATGTTTTACATGCATTGAACATCATTTTTACCATGGTTTATGTCTCATATTGTGTATTTGGTGTTCTTTTATGCATATAGGTTGTGAATGCCTTGAAGAGTAAAAAGGAAGCAAAGATAGGCTATAAAGACACAATGTTGGGAGTTCTTGTTCAATTCAAGGACCAAGACACGAGAGGAGTTCATAAACATGGAGATGTGTGACAACTTCCAAGAAGATTCAAGTCAATTCACTAGTTGGAAGGGCACAAAGGCAGCCACATCTTCATGTTCCTTTTCTTTATGAAGATTGCAAGACCTCTCAAAGATATGTCGATGAAGAAAAGTTTTATAGCCTACCACATGGACGTGTGCCCGGACATGTGGCCTCAAGAGAAGAGTGTTTGGATCGCGGTTTGTGAATAGTACTGTAGCAATTTCACGGTAGCAAATTTCTGTTCACGCGACCCGCGTGGAAATTCCTACAACCCACGCGGGCGCGTGGAAAATCCACACGGGCGCTTGAGAGCACGTGACAGGCGTGGTTTTGGGCTTTAAATAGGCCGTTTGCCCTATTTTGGAGGGACTTTTGGCAAGGGTTTTCGCGAGCACTTTGAAGGCAAGGCGGCTAGGGTTTTGGAGGAGGTCTTTGGCGATATTTGGGGGCATCCATCACCAACTTTGATCGATCTTCTCTCCGTCATAACATAGAGGGAGCCTTCGGCGGCCTAGCTTCGGAGAAGGATTCTTCAAGACGTTGGGCGACCCATCAAGGGCTGGTTGTTCTTGGATTACCTCGACTTATTAGACTCGGTTTAGAAGCATTTAGTGAATTATGAGCTTCATGTTAGATCCTAGGGGGAGCATTGCCCGGGTACCTCATCTTTATTGATTGAGATCTCTTTTACTTGTTTTCTTGCTCGTTTGCTTGCTTATTAATTCTCTTGCAATTAGTTCATTTCATCACATCCATTGATTTTGACTAGATAACTAAGAATTGGTTAATACTAATACTTCCGTTCCCTATGGATTCAACTACCCACTCATCGGGGTAATTATTACTTCGACACCTGTGCACTTGCGGTTTACACGCATATTAGGGCGTGTCACCCGAAGTGTGGTGATGTTAACTACTGCAAAGGCAATTTGGGAGATGTGCAGATTGACATATGGAAATGAAAATAACATCTCTCGTGTTTTTGAGTTGTATGAGCAACTGTTTACAGCCCGTCAAGGCGATCGTACCGTCCCTCAGTTCTTCACTCACATCCATAGCCTGTTGGATGAGCTAGTTATTTACCAGCCATTAGTTCTTGATCCGCCACCCTTCAGTCGTTCTTGGAATGAAGTTGCGATCATCGCATATCTTTTTCGAGCTACCTCTTGAGATGCAAAACCGGTGAAGGGCCCTATTACGAGTTACGGCGAATGCACGATCTTCTGCTTTGTTTATGCTCGCGTGCTCACTCGTCTTTTACATCCACATCTCCATCGCCCGTTGTGTCCTCCGATCGATCCCGCTTTGCTAGCTTCGTGGGCGTGGTGGTAAAGGCTCCTCTCGTGGTGGTCGAGGAGCTGGTCGTGGTGATTCTCGGAATAGGTTTGTGTGTACCTTCTGTCGACGGCCATGCCACACTGAGGATCGCTATTGGGATAAGCATGGTCGCCCGGCAGTGGCCAATGCTAGTACCGAGGTGGTTGATCTGTCATCCACTTCTAGTCTTTGAAACAGTTTGTCACTATCTCTCAAAGTCGATCGTGGACGGTTCCAGCGCCTACGAGGCACGCGTCTCACACCACAGTCTCTTCTTCTGTTTCCTCAGGTAATGCCTTTCTTGCTTCTAGGGGCAGTTCCTGGATTATTAACTCTGGGCCTCTTATCACATGACAGGTACAAAACCTTTTTTTCAAAATCTTTCTCCGTCTATTTTTCGTTATGTGGCAATTGCCGATGGACGATCGTGCTTAGTGTCCGGAGAGGGAGTTGTGCAGGCTTCCTCTCAGCTTAGACTAAATGATGTTCTTTATGTACCTGAATTTCCTGTCAACTTGCTATCCGTTTCGGCGATCACCAAACATTTGAATTGTAGTATAATATTTTTCCCTTTTCACTGTATTTTTCAGGATCTGTAAACAGGGAAGAGGATTGGTTTGGGGCTTAATCATGGTGATGGCGTGTATACGTTGGTGCGTGATGATATTCCTCGTGGTTTAGCAGCATCTGTTTCTGACTCCGAGTCATCACTCATATGGCACTGTAGATTGGGTACCCTTCTCTTAGTCGGCTTCAGCAAACTTTGCCTTGGATTCTGGTCGAGTCGTTTCAATGTGAGTCGTATCAGTTGGGTAAACATCATCGTGCTACCTTTAAGCGTTCTACTTTAGTGTTTAGTCGGTCGTTATTTGATTTAGTTCATTATGATGTTTGGGGACTTTCTAAGGTCGCGTCTATTTCTGGTCATTGTTACTATGTTGTGTTTGTTGATGTTTTTTCCTGAGCGTCTTGGGTATATTGTTAAAAGACCGTCGGTCTATTGCTGATGTCCTTCAAGAAGTCATTTTGGAAATAAAAAATCAATTTTCCACTATTCTCAAATGTCTTCGCACAGATAATGCTTTAGAATTTGTCTCTTCTGCTGTAAATTTTTTGTGTGCGCCTTTTGTGATTATTCATCAAACCACCTGTCCACACATCTCTCAACAAAATGGAGTTGCTGAAAGAAAGCATTGTCACATTTTGGATGTTGCACGCACTCTCTTAGTAGAGCGTAATGTTCCTATGCATTTGTGGTCTGATGCTATCTTAACTGCAGTCTATCTTATTAATCGTATGCCTTCTGCACCCTAAGGGGGAGAGGTTCCTCTACGTCGTCTTCTACCTGATACCGAGTTGTTTCACTTATCCCCTCGTGTTTTCGGTTGTGTTGGTTTTGTTCAGGATTTAACTCCTGGTTTGGACAAGTTGCGCCCGCGTGCTCTTAAATGTGTCTTTGTTGGTTATTCCCGCACCAAACATGGATACCGGTTGTTTCATCCGACTAGTCAGAAGTATTATGTGTCTATGGATGTCACGTTTTTTGAGTCTCAATCATTTTTTTCTAACTCAGTTTCTCACGATATGTTAACTACGTCATCTGATATTGTTCTCCCCAACCCTGTTTCGGTCCCTCCGCCTGTGCCTATGCCTAGTGTGACGCTTCCTCCATTGGATACAGATGATGGTCGTTTTGGACAGGTTTATCATCGACGCCAACGTGTACCACCGCAAGCTTCGCCCCCTCCGGTCCTCTCCCGGACCATGCAGATCCGTCTCTTGATCTTCCATTGCCTTTCGCAAAGGTTTTCGTTCTTATACTAAACATCCCATCTCCTTTTTTGTTTCTTATGATAAACTTCACCCGTCCTTCCGCACATTTGCTCTTTCCTTGTCTGTTGAGTCAATTCCCAGGAACTACCAGGATGCACGTTTGCTTCCACAATGGCAAACGGCAATGGATGAGGAAATGGAAGCCTTGAGATCTCGTGGTACATGGGAGCTTGTGCCTCGCCCTGCTGATGCCAGCGTCGTCACTTGCCGATGGGTCTTCTCTGTCAAGCACAAAGCGGATGGTACAGTTGATCGCTATAAAGCCCGGTTGGTGGCCCGTGATTTTACTCAGACTTATGGTGTTGATTATGCTGAGACTTTTTCACCAGTTGCTCATCTGAATTCTATTCGCATTCTACTGTCGGTAGCTATGAATCGATCATGGGCACTCTGTCAACTTGATGTGAAGAATGCCTTTCTCTATGGAGACTTAGTTGAGACAGTGTTTATGGAGCAACCTTTAGGGTATGTTGCTCAGGGGGAGAATCTAGTCTGCCAGCTCAAGAAAGCGATCTATGGTCTGAAACAAAGTCCTCGTGCATGGTTTGACAAATTTAGTGTAATTGTAGTTGTAGATGGTTTTCGAAGGTTAATGTGGATCATTCTGTGTTCTATAAGAACACTTTATCTGGTTGTGTTGTACTTGCGGTATATGTCAATGACATCTTGTTGACGGGTAGCGATCGCCAGGGCATTCAGAGAACTAAGGAGCATTTAATGAAGCATTTCGTTACATGAGACATGGGACGACCCAGATACTTCCTTGGTATTGAGTTTGCATATGCCAAAGGAAAGATGACGCTCTCACAGCGTGAGTATGTGTTGGACTTACTTGAGGAGGCGGTTTATTGGACATGAAACCGGAGAGTACACCTATTGAGCGATCGCACCCTTTTTGGGAGACATCTTTCCCATTTCTCAAAGATCCCGAGTCATCTGAGGGCGTCTAATTGGCAAGCTCGTTTATCTAAGCGTTACTCAGTCCCCGATATATGTTACCCGGTTGGACTCTCGAGTCGGTTTATCGTGAGCCACGAGAAGTTCAGCGGCGGGGTGCTCCGAGGGGTTCTTGCGTATGTTAAAGAAGCTCCCGTGAAGGTCTTCTCTACAAGAATCATGGTCACCTAGGGCGTTGCGACATATTACGACTCGGGTTATCTTTGGTGATAGAGGGGACAGAAAGTCTACGTTAGGCTTCTGTACGTATGTCGGTGGAAACTTGGTTACTTGGCGAAGCAAGAAATAGAATGTGGTTTCGAGATCGAGTGCAGAAACAGAGTACAAATCGATGGCACAGACAGCTTGTGAGATGGTTTGGGTGCAGTCTTTTCTATCTGAGTTGGGATTCCCTATCACAATACCTATGCAGATGTTGTGTGATAACCAGGCCGCTATCTTCATTGCAAATAATCCAACATTCCATGAGCATACCAAGCATGTGGAGGTTGATTGTCACTATGTTCGTTATATGGTACTGACGGGAGTCATCTCTACGCCATATGCCTAGTCGTCTGAGCAACTGGCAGATATCTTCAACAAGGGTTTAAATGTTAAAGTCTTTAGTAATCTATACAACAAGCTGGGCATGCTCGATATATATGCTACAGCTTGAGGGTGAGTGTTAGAATTATGTTATAGTTTATATTTGATTAATGGGCTATATTGGGCCCATACCACAAAACCCTAATATTTCTCTATATATATCCTTGTACTCCTTTACTAATGTGATATACAAACTATTTCTCCTATCTTCACACACTCAAAAGGAGTAGCAACTATCTTTTCATCAGTAAGGCCCGGCTCTATTAAGCATATCCAATGCATACTTAGTCTAAGATAAAATATAACCATGAGTTGATGCAACTTCAATGCTAAGAAAATAATGCAGAGTACCTAAGTCTTTCATTTCAAATAGCTTTGCAATGTAATCTTAAGAAAGGTAATATCATTTGAGTCATCTTCAATAATAATCATATTATCCACATCTAAATCAAAAGATTTTACCATGAAAGGAATTATGATCGAATAAAGAAGAATTATAAGGCGAGTTAACAAAGCCAAGTTAGATTAATGCTGAATTTAATTTCTGAAACCAAGCGTAAGGTGCTTGTTTCAAACTATAAAGTGCCTTACAAAAATGACATAATTGCCCCTCAGTGTAGCAAAAGGAAAACATATACTTCTCTTCATGTAAATCTCCACTTAAGAAAGTACTTTTTTCACCTATTTGAAGAAGAGGCTATTTATTGAAAAAGAAAAAAGGCAATTGTTGCGTAACCGCAAGCGTACGGTTTTACCAAGTAGTATTTAAGATATTGATCCCATGGTGACAATAGTGCTGATTACCGATTAATTGCAAGTAGAGATTAGCTAGGCAAATATATAATATGAATGTGAAATGAGTAAAACAAGGAATTTAAGTAAAAGAAAATATGCAGAAATTAAAAGTAGAAGAGGTTTAGTTGTGAGGATAGTTTCAGAAATATTAATCCATAGGATGGGTTTAACCACAAAGTGTATTGGAGTGTATGTTTTAAATCTCTCTTGACACAAAGGAATTACTTTAAAGGCAATTGCCAAAAGAAGTGCTTGCTATCCTCTTTCAAGGTACAACAAGGAGGTTAACCTAAACTAACTCCTATTTACATGGTGGTTAGCCTAAATCAAACTTTTAATCACAAGACAATTTATCAAAGCTTCAAGAAATTCAAACTAAAATCTCAAGTTTGGTTCCTAAAGAATCCAAGATTCAAGGTTCATCTTTCAGTATACCTGCGTCTCTAAAATCATACAAGTAAATGCTTTCACATCCACAAGTTACAAGAATTTAGAACCAAATCAAAACATTATATCATTGAAAAAAAAGAGTATTCCGAAATATAACCATTTCTCCACAATCTTGGGCTAAACCCAATCCTAGGCTAAGAGTTTTACTCTTTTGTAATAAAATTACAAACTAAGAGATTAAATCCAAGCACTTTCATTTTAAAATACAGAAATAAAAAAAAAAAAAAAACAAGAGAAAACACCCTATCTTTTCTACCAAAGATTCCTTTCCAGTCTTTCCTCTTATGGATATCCTCCTCTGTCAGCCTCCCCTATTTTCTGAACTGTTTTTCAGCTTTTTTTTCTATGTCCAGCTTGGATCCATTGTCTTTATGTTCTACAGTCAGCCTTGCTACACAAGTGGGTCATGTTTTTTTTTGTTGCATTTGGCCTTCTGTTTCCTCAGCTGCCACAAATGGTTCCAATCCTTTTCTTGGGCCTCTTTACTCTAGCACCATCTCCCTAGATATAAGGAATGCTAAAAAAAAAAAAAATTGAGCTAAAGAGAAAAATTACGCACAAAAGTTAAAGAAGAATGCATGATGAGATGACAAAAATGGGGTCTAAGCCATTTTTGCCACTAGAGCAAATGTCTCGTCACAATCAATGTTGTACTCTCAAAAGAAGCACTTAGCCATAAGATGAGCTTTATAGCATTTAAGAGATCCATTTGCTTTTGTCGTAATCTTACATATTGACATACAATAAGTAATATTTTTATTTGCACATAATGCCATAATATTCTTTGTGTGAGTTTTATATCAAGCATCAAGTTCTTTCTGTATGGCTTTTTGCCAGTTGGGATGAGAAGATACTTCTTTAAACAAATGAATGTATTTATGATAAAAATAAGCAATAAGCAGAGGAACAAATAGAAGATATACAAGCTAATAATGTATACATGTCAAGATAGCAACGAATTTGATGTGGTTGAACATGAATATATGGAGAAATTGGTTCAATAGGATCAATAGATAGCGATGAAATGACACCTGTAGAATCATCTTGACTAAATAAAGATAGATCATCTATCTTAGAACGATGAGTGTAATGTCATGTAATGAGATGTGGTGAATGGGAAGAAGTATTGTAAGGAACTGTAGGAGTTGAAGATATATCATTAGAAAATGGATCGATGAAAACTAGATTTGGACACTTAGAAGACGACAAAATATGGCTCGATGAATAAAAAAGAATGGTTTCTAGAAAGGCTACAAGCCAAATATTATATAATTGATTAGTTACAGGATCAAAACGCCGATTTTTGTAATTTTTTATAATCAATCACATATCCATTAAACACATGCGCAACTTAGCAGATAAATTTGTGCATTCTTAAGCAGGTAATAAAACAAAACATGTGCACCCAAAAACTCATAAAGAGGAATTATTAGGAAAACATAATATAAGGTCTGACAAGGAGGAAAGCCAAAAGTAAGTGCAGAAGGAATACAATTAAGATGACAAACAACAGCTAAAATAGCTTCACCATAGAATATAGATAGAGCATTAGCAGAAAGTAACAATGATTTGGCAGTTTCCACAATATGACAATGCTTATGTTCAACAGTTCCACTTTGTTCGAGGTGAAAAGATAAAGAAGTCTGAGAATTATTTCTTTGGAAGCGAAAAATTGCATGAATTGATTAGATAGATACTTTCCTCTTGAATTAAAATTAAAATATTTAATTGATTTCCTAAAGTGGGTGTGTAACATTTTGTAAAAGTTAGAGCGCTTGTACATTTTGTAAATCCATGTCTTACGTGTGTGATAATCAATAAACGACACATAATAACGTGCACTCCTTTGGTACACAGGTTCCCATATGTCTAAATGAATCAAATCAAAGGTAGATGGAGAAATAGTATGACATTGGTAGAAAGTCCTTGGCCGCATACACTATGTCAATGTGGTTGCCCAAGAATAGATTATGAGTGAGATTGATCTAGGTAGTCAGAACCGGACCGGACCTTACCTTTAAACTGGAGTAGATCAGGGTTCAAGGGTCGAAAGGTCAGACTGCGGTCGAACCGGGTCGAACTGGATTTAATATATAAAAATATAAAATAAAATATATTAAATATTATATTAATTTTTAAATCAAATACAAGGCTTGATTCCATATTCAAAACATAACATTTAACAACACTTAATTAAACTAAATCCATATGAACCTCTAAATAAAATTATTCTCATCCAGTTTTTCAAACATTCAAATCAAATCTATAAAATTAAATTCTTATGAAAATACATGATGTTGCGAGAGATGTAGCAATCTGGATTTCTCAAAGAGAGCAAGGTTTTCATGTGGGGCTTGGTTCGTGGGGAGGAGCCGAGGTTTGAAGGGAAAATGAGAAAACTAAACATCAAGAAGTCCATAGAAAACTAAATAATCCTAAAAATTAACATTATCAAGAAATTTGGAAAAAAAAACAATAATAAAAGTGATGAAATTCAATCAAGAAACCCTAAATAGAATGACAAGATCTGACTCTGCCCAGCTTCTTCATGATAAATCGGCGACCAAGAGGAGAAAACTCAGAGATCAAATAACTTTTTGCGAATCTGCGATTCGAAGAAGGATCTGTGTTAATGACTAGCAAAATGGAGAAAAGATCAGGGATTTAGAATGAGAGAGAAGTGAAATAGGGATTTGGAAGGGCTAGGATTTGATGGCAAGGGTCGGAGAGATGCTTGATCGAAGGGAGAGGATGGGCGGTGCCAAGGTGGTTGATGCTTGACGAGAGGGAGAGGATGGGGCGGTGTGCAGGTGCCACAAGAGGAACTGGCGAAGAAGCAACCCTTATTTTGAGGGGAGGGAGAAGATGGGCGGTGCGCTAGTGCCGGTGCTTGAAAGGAGAGAGATGATCGGCGGTGCCGTAGTGTTGGGTCACGGGTGGAGAAAAAGCCCTTTGCCGTGAGCTTTGATAATTGATATTAGGTTTTTTTTTTCTTTTACTGATTGTTGAACCGTGTGAACATGACCAGTTTTTTGTTCAGACGGTTTTATATACTGAGCCGGACTGGTCTACTCTCGGGGTCCGGTCCAACTGGGTTGGACTACCTAGAGATTGATATGGCACATAAGCATATTGTCAGCCATGGCCATGACTTCGACTATGGCCATACCTTATAAGTTGGGGACAAAAGTTATTCTAATGCCCTTTCTCATGCATGGCAATATCTCCATTCATTTGAACTAATTTTAGACATAGTTGTTGTTGCCAAATATGGAACTTCACCAGCAAAAAATAAAAAATCCTTTACAAAAAATAAAAGCCTACAGTGCCAAACAGTCTCTGTTACAATACTTCCAGCTACACCAAAACCTCCGAAGTCGACTTGATGCCATGTTAATTCAATCCTAAACAAGTGAAAAAAAATACATTGAAGAAAGAGATGTGATCAAAGGACTAAAAAAATAATTTTTTTCACACCTCATACAAGTGAGGCATGATTCTGTTTAAATAGGAATAGGATTAGGGTTTTCTAAACTTAACCTAAAAGATACATCCTGCCTGTGTAATACCTTAGTTGCGTTTATTATATTTATAAGTAATGCAAGGCATATTATTCATTATAAGTTTTAGAGATATTCGTAGAGACACAAACTATTGAAGCATACATAATAAACCTATAGTCTTAAAAAAAATTAAGAAGAGCTTACTTGTTTGAGATTCATTGAGAAAATTTATTGATTTAGAAGTAATTCAGTATTATCATTCTAGCCTTTTTGGACATTATGCTTTCAAAGTTTATAGAATGTTTATCCTTTTCCCAAGTTCATCTATGCATAGCCTTGTTAGGTATTATGTTTTCCAGGCTTACAGAATACTTAATGTTTTCCTTGAGCTTATTTGCATATGGACAAATTTTACAAGATAATTGTACTAATTTTTTGTGCAATTGTGTGCAATATGTTAGATTTCTTCTGGTGTGCAATTGATCCTCCATTCACTGTCTTATTTTTCTGGTTGTTAATATTTTATCTATCTGCAATGAAATGCTGCTAGGTTCGAGATTATCGAGAAGACTGGAATCTTCAAGTAACTCAACCAGTTGCAGGAAACTATTATCCAGTAAATTTTATATCCTTATTCTTATGCAAACTTTCTAATGGCAGATCAAAATTTTGAATTATTTTTTGTCATACATGTACGTTGAAACTCGTAAAATACATGTAACAAGTACATAATATCAAGGTAAGGTTCCATGAAAACCATAAGTTTGTGTGAAATTTATCATATCATAACTGGGCAAGGGAATCTCTTCGTTCCATAATTCTGCACTCGATCTGTAGACATACACCATTTTGTGGTCTTCAAATACATGTATATCTTACTTCAAAGTAACTAACACACAATATAAAAGATAACTTTCCAGAAAATAGAGAGTTCAAATTTGCAATTTTTCACTTCTTACAGAATTCCTGATTGTCTAGTCTTACTTTGTAACCAATATCATATATTTTGTCAGGCCATTGGTGTGAAACATTTTTATTGGTTACAATACGTTGCAGTTTCTCTCATGATTGATTAATTTGTTTACCATATGAAATTTTCAGATCAACCTTGGAATGTATTTAGATGACGGAAAATCAGAGCTCTCAGTACTTGTAGATCGTGCTGTTGGTGGTTCTAGCATTCAAGATGGCGAATTGGAGATCATGTTTCATAGGTTTCCATTATTTTGTACAATCAATTTTGTGGTCGTATTTTTTCTTCAAATTTCCTCATACTATCCATTTAATTGAGGTATGATGCAGGCGCATTCTCTTTGATGATGGTCGAGGTGTGGGAGAAGCACTTGATGAGACTATCTGTGTACAAGACATCTGTCAGGGTCTTACTGTATGTTATATCTTCCTCTACTATGATTCCTATCCGCATTTATATTACCACGTTATTCAATACTGTTGATCATACAGATCTGAATTAATTATTTTATAATTGAGCAATTTACTCTGTAGATATTCTAGAGGTCTGGAAAATTTTAATTTGAATTTATTTGTTTGTCAAAAGCCACTTCTGCAATCCTGCCAATCATACAGATTAGCAATCATCTGTTCTCTTAAGCTAATAATTCTCCATCGATTAATTAAAAAAAAAATTGAGTTTTAAGTTATTCATTAATCTCTCATCCTCTTTGCTTAAGCTTTTCGGTTGATATGTGTTTGGCTTGTGTCTAAAACTAAACAGAACCCTTTTCTCATAGCTTGCTTTTTGAACTAATAATGGAGCAAATGCCTATTCTATGGGTATATATCTTAGCAAAGCCTTTGCTTTATTAGTTTCTTCTTGTTGAATGCACAATATACCATTTAGTATGCTGCTTCTTTTCTTTTTTGTTTTTTTGAAACAATGCTTCTTTTGCTTCATCCTATTAGTTTCTTCTTGTGTTGTATGCCTTTTTAGTACAACTATGTCATTTTATAAAGTAGCCATGCAAGGCATGCGTCCTGGAGATGTCTGAAATATGAAATACAAAACAAAATTGTTCTTTTGTGATTGAATTCATATGGATTGCACAAAAGTGCATTACTTATATATTATAAGTATAACAAATTGGAAACAAAAATATGAAAGACTTCTCACATGAGATAAAATCATGACCTTGAGTTGTGGAATTCTCGGAATTCTAACTGGAAAAGATTCAAATTGCTTCATTCTACAATTTAGATATGACTGCATTTTTGTAAATAAGAGGGCAGTGAATTCACATTCTGTTGACTCAAAGTCACGATGCGGGAACAGATATACAACTAGGTCTCTATTGCATATATCATATTACTGATCTATAATTTTGTTAAGAAAACAGAAGTGCCCAGATTTGACACATTACCTATAGTACTGCAAAAAATAAATTAGACGAGCTTCATAATGACAAGAAAATGGTGGATCCGAATTATAGGTGGTTACTCTAGCCTTTTTCTAGTAATAGATGTATACTTATTTCGATAAGTTCTCCTTAACTTATTAAGCTATGTCAAAGTAGCATTCTTGTTATTTTCTGTTTTCTCTTCTACTTTCTTCTCTCTTTTATTTGTTTCATTTTATTTTCTCCCTTTTCTCTGTTGACTTATATTCTTAGCTTTTTCAGTTAAAAAAGGCAATTCCATACACTTTATCAACTCAAGTTTTCTTCGGCATTTGGTTACCACAATTATTTTGAGCTACAGAACTAAATTTTGATAAATTAGACATTTTAGTTATCCTTGTAGTGATAATGTGTTGAGCTCCTGCTGCTGCTTCTTCTTCTTTATGAAATGTTATTCATCTTGCTCCCATTTACATTTATTTTTCAACATGTATACATGTTGCATAACCATTCTGTTCTATATGTTTGGTTACTTTATTATAAATAGGCAATGGTAGAGTGATTAAAATTGAGAGTTCAATTAGAACTCAGGTTGAGATCAAGTTACTGATTTTGCAACCTTTACTCTTTTAATAAGAGATGTATTGACCTAAAGTTCAAAGAAATAATAAAAAGATGAAGAAAGGTAATAAATAAGTTAAACATGCTTTAGACGAAGAGTTTACCTGCTTGCATTATTTTCCAGACTAGAGGAAATTATTACTTGGGCATCAGCCAATCAGGTAATGGATCACAATGGCGCCGAACTGCTGGACAAGAAATTCACTCACCACTCCTTTTAGCGTTCAGTCTACAGGTATGATGCTTACATTTAGGAAGGTTTGATCTTCGGATGTGCTTTTGTTGATTGCATTTACTTAATTTTTATAGAGTGAAGAAGATTGGAAGTCTTCTCATATTCTGAAAGGAAGTCAAATGGATCCTGGTTACAGTTTACCCCCTAATGTTGCCCTTATAACACTTGAGGTAATTCTCTGTTAAATTCAAAGTAAATTTTATTTCAACATTCTCTCTTACATGGGTGAAGTTTATCATTTAGGATCTAAATGATGGAACTGTGCTCCTTCGACTGGCACATCTATATGAGGTGTGTAGATGCATTATTTATCATAATTGGTTCCGCTTATTATCATTGAACTTGTTGGATCTAAATGTTTTTAGGCTGGTGAGGATATCCAATATTCAAAGCTAGCCAAGGTGGAACTGAAAAAGATGTTTGCAAACAAAACGGTACATCTTTCTACTTGATGATTTGCATCATTGTGTTCTCTGATCTGAGTGCATTATTTGAGTTGCAAAAATGCTTTAGCACTTCAAATATTCTTTCATTAATACGAGGGGTGGCCAAGGCACTTCTTTTAGCAGTTCATAGAAACTTTTGGTTCTTTCCATTATTCCCCTCTATGATTGAACTTGTTATAGTATAACTATATTTGTCTCAGCCTTTACTTTTCTTTCTTTTTATTACAAATCATATTCCCATGTAATAGTATTTAGGCATATTACAATTATATAATATCATGCAGTTTATATTAGACTCACTAATAGTCCCACATTAGCTAATGCAATAACGTTGGTCTTAAATACATTAAGTGTAGGTCTTAAGTTTTTTGGTTAAATTGAGTTCATGCAATATGTTTAACATTGGACCATAGTTTTGTTAATTAGTTTTTTTTGCAATAAAACCTTTAAAATAGACTGTAGCATACATATCAAGAAGGCATATTAGACTAACAAATAATCCTGCAGTGGCTAGAAGTCTAAATCTCTCTTTTGGGCTGGAAGTCTAATCCTCATTTTATATGATATTTTCTTATTTGTTAATGCTTAGCAGATGTGTGCTGGTTTATACTTGGTAAGCAATCATATAATATATCCCCAAGATAAATTAATATTCTGTGCATACTATTTGGTATGCTCTTTGCAGATAAAAAGCCTGACTGAAACAAGTCTATCTGCAAACCAAAATAAATCAGAGATGAAGAGAATGAGCTGGAGAGTTGAAGGAGATACTGGAAATTCTGTGACTCCGGTGAGAGGAGGTACTGTAAGTAATGCTACACTTATTGTCGAGATGGGGCCAATGGAAATTCGCACATTCCTGCTGGCATTCTAGCTCTGATTCTTCGACGCGGAGCAATCATAAATCTATGTCCTGGCCATGGACTGAAGCTGCTGTGTTTTTGTTGTTAAGCAAAGAGTAAAGTCTTTGTGTAAGTTCTTGTGTTCCTATGTGCTATTTAATGTTATCAATAATCAGCTTGGCAGTGTCATGGCCAGTGATGCTCATATGTTCACTACGAACTATTATTTGGCTTTCTTTTCCACTGCCTTATCATAATCATTATCTTGTCCTTTTCACTCTGTCCTCTTCCTTTCTTTATGGCAGGTGCTAAAGAAAACTTTACTGGTATCTAGAGAGAGAGAAAAAGAAAACAAAGGCAAATCAAGAGCCGTGGTTGCTTAATTAACTATTGTAGCAACTCATACACCCATTGAATAGTGAACCATGCTTTGATTCGAACTCTCAATCCTCCGTGTAGCTTCTTGTATAGAAAATAAACTAATTATCTTCTACCTATTCCATTTATCGTTTGTGTTAGGATACATTTTAATTTTGTCATCATGACCTAATTAGAAACGCTAAGCCTAGCTAATCTTAAATAAGTTTGTTTAATAATTAATTTTATAAATTATTAATATTAATAGGAATATATATTATAAATTAAGAAAAGTAAATTTTAAAGCTTAATAGAATTAACTAATTCAAAATTTGGTAAATTCTTTTTTTTTTTAAAAAAAGGTTTTTCCTCCCAAATGATTTTAAACTGTCACATTATTTAATATTTGATTGGATGGATTTAAAAGAAACTTAATTCCTTAATTCCAAAGGAAACCATTTCAATTTTATTTTTATCTGGGAAAAACAATTCTACTATATTTCATCAAATAAAACTCTGTAGTTCAAATTTTAATGGCACTAGCTCAATATTATAGAATATGATTATAGTGAAACTACCTTAGGTCAAAATAATATTTAATATTACATATAGATATATATTAAATTTCTTTATATGTATTTAAATTTATTTTATGAATTTTAACTTTAAATAATTATTATTTTTTATCCTTTTCGGGTTCTATAATAGCCAATTAGCTATCCTGTTATTAAGAACTACTATTGGAGAGGATGAAGTTAGTTACTCATTCCCTCCTGGCCATGTAAACCTAGGATTGGAATTGTAGCTGTAGCTTGGCCATATTTTTCTCAAATAATTTATCAAAAAAAAATAAAAATCTGGTAATTCAGGGGATATAAGTGATTATCACCCTTAGGTATTTTTTTTTTTTTATAATTCCAAATTATGAGCTTATAAAAAATATCTACTGTATCCACGGATGAGGCTCATCCAATTATTTTGGTTTAAGAAGTAACTTTTTTTTTTTTTAAATGAATGTGAACAAATCACCGTAAGACATGTGCTTAGGTTTTGAACAAATTTCTTTAGTAAAGACACAAACACCCTGAGTAAAAATTTGAGGTCAATTGATCAAGAGGTCATGATTACACTATTCATTGCATTGGTATTTTTAACTGTCTAAATGTTAATTTTTCATTATAAGACCAAAAATTGGCTAGTTTTGAAATTTTATTGGTCTTTAAGAAAGAATTATAGATTTATCTCTCGCCTCAGCAATTTCCGTCACACCATAATCTTTCTCATACTCTCGTGATTCTCAGGCATGCAGTCATCTTCAAGAATACCACTAGAAAGTAATATAGCTCAATAACATATATGACTCCCAAATCTCAACTACGCTTGAAAAAGAATGGGGCTAAAGACTCCAAAACTCTCCAAGGAGCTCTAGAGGTATGGCCAACTTTTTTTTAAAAATTAAATCTGACTATTTTATATTTTTATTTTTATCAAAGATTCTTTTTCTTCTCAAAGTTTATCTTCTAACTCCAACTTTTAACTTTGAAGGCTAGGTGATTTAACCGGGCAGTTTAGGTTTATCCTACTCTACGAAAGGAAAAGGTTTTAAGAAATTTGAAACCGTAGTAATCGGATAATAGTAAGTTTATTTTTCATATAAAAGGTGGAGGATTAGACTATCACCCAAAAATATAATTGATTATTTAGTAACACTATGGTGATTTGCCCACCAACCAAAAATTCATGTAACACAAAGGGGATACAAATCACCTCAATGAAATCTTAATGACGATGACCAGTCTTATATTTTTTTTTTGCTTATGCATATTCTTTTGAAAATTTTAATATTAATAGCAAAAAGTTAAAAAATTAAAAAAAAGATTTAAGGCAAGTTTACTATTCAAAATGACCTACCATTTTATTTTTGTTAAACTTTTTTTAAACAATGTTTCAACAAAAGTTTCAAAAATCTTTTCTGGTTTTCAAAAACATACATAATTTAAAATTATTGCTTTCAAAGTACACTATGAGCATAATGGTGCAAATCTAGTTTCATATAACATTAAATCATAACTAAAGTGTTTCTCTTTATGATATTTGGACTACTAAAACTCATTTATAAATGACAATTATTTAGCAAAAACACCTTTTAATTTCAAACCCCCAAAGCATGTAACGGTGGTTGATGGAGTGATTTTTAAATTTTATGGATGAAAATGCCCTTGTATGGAAAGTCGTGCTGCAGCCATTTCGACGGTTTGAGAGGAAGTGGGGGTTTTTTCTTAGGGTAACCCCAAGAGACGAATTTACTAGAGCCGTATACTTGTTTTTTCTCAATTCGCGTCTTTAGCTTTTCTCTTTTCGAAGTTGTCTCTACCGGCACATCCTCTGTAATTTCAGCTTTTCCCTTTCCACTGGTGTCTCGAATGAGAAGTCCCGCTCAAGTATTCGGCATTTCATCAGTTTGCAATCTAAGGTATTGATTATGGTTTTATGTTAACTATTCTGTTACAAAGAAAGATTTTTCGGTTTTGTTTTGTGGTTCTGTTTTTATTGGAAGATATTGAAGTTTGCAGGGGGATTTCTCGGCTGGGGTTTTGTTAGTCTACAGGGAGATTTTTCGGCTAGGGTTTTGTTTTGTTTTACATTTTTCGTCTGTGTACACGATCGAAATACTTTTTTGATTGTTATGATTTATGTAATGTTTATAATGTACGTTTCCCTTTTCATTTGATATGGTTGCAGTTTTACAAATGAGGTTTACGTTTAAGAAATGGGAGGTTACCGTTTAAATTTTGTTGTCTCTGTTTAAGTATTGTTGTCTCTGTTTAGGAAACTAGGTCTCTGTTTAACAAGTGATATCTCTGTTTAAGAATTGAGAGGTTACTGTTTAAAACATTATATTTTTGCTTAAAAATTTGTGAATACTGCTAGCTGAATGTGTTGTTATTGTCACAGGCTTGTGATTATGGCGGTCAACCTAGTTAATGGGCGATGCTACTTGACACCGGTAGTGGAGACCTTGGCTGAATTAAAAGTGCACATGCCCCCTCGATACTGGGAGATTATCCGAAGGACACCGTTTGCAGCATTTACTGAGCTGGAAGCTATATTCCAAGAGAGGGCCCTTCTTGATTCTCTATTGCAAAGGTACGATAGCCGCACCAATAAATTTAGGATTGGGAAAAGCCTACTGAGTTTCAGGCCTGAAGATGTGGCCCTCGTTCTTGGTCTGCGTTGCGATGGAGATGCAGTCGTTTTTCAGAAGAAGAAAACACGCTCAGCTTTCGAAGAGATGTATTTATCAAAAACCTACAAGAGACACAGAGACTCCATCAAGAGCACTCTTGAGCAACTCGTTGGGCAGAGGGGAGAAGAAGAAAATTTTGCCAAACTCCTGATGGTGTACCTCATGGGTACAATCCTCTTCCCAAATACCTCATGCTCGGTTCTGAACTGGATCGTTGATTACGTCAATGATTTACCTGGCATGGGGCGATACGCATGGGCGGAAGCGACGCACAAGTGGCTTATGGAGGACATTCCACGAGCAGCCGCTCGAGTGCAAGCTAGATGCGCGGGGAAGAAGACCAACACAGGGTATATTAAGGGTTACTCGGTCGCGCTTAACACATGGTTTTATGAGCTGACCGGAACTGGAAAGAAAGTCCGTTTCAGCAAGATCCCAAGGATGCTGTGCTACAATGAAAATACTTACCGGAAGCAAGCAACGATAGAAACCAGTTTGTCATCTTTCGAAGGAAAAGAGGTAATAAATCATGAACAATGTGTTTAACAGTAGTCGTTAATGGTTAAACATATTATTTAGCTTTTAAGTGTGTTTATTTACTGTTTAAAACATATTATTAAAAGTTTAAACATTTTGTTCTCTGTTTACATTTATGCTATAATGTTTAAATATGTAAGTTAAATGTCTAAATATAGTTTTTATTGTTTAAACTGAATGATTTCGCTAAGATTGTTTGGTTTACATATGTTAGTTTCCTGAAATGGTTTTTGGCGAATCGTCGATGAAGATATATTTGTTCGAGCCAGCAGACGGGTGGATGCTATTGCTCCCGGGAACCACTTGCTCGAAGGTAAGATGAGAGGCAACCTCTTCCGCTGCGCTCGACGCCGTTCTCCTACTTCCAGCCCAACACGCGCACGCATTCCTCGACGCCGGAGAAGCCCTCCCCTACCCCGCCAAATTGTGACACCCCTCTTACCATGACGACGATAATGCCCCCGATCGTGGCAGCCCCCCCAACTGTGGCAACCCCCCGACGGTACTAGGCGACGATGTCACTACAACTCTTATGCAGGCGTGCCAGATATTGATGACCTAGTTCCCTCGGCTTGTCGCTCGGGTTGAGGCATTGGAAGGATGGTGACAATCGACTGCGCCATCCCTCCAAACAAATGAAGCACCCGGGACGGACGAGGCGTCAGAATTTGACGAGGACGACTTCATTGGGATGGCCATTCCAAGACGGCCATGTTTGAAGAGACTTGCAAAAAAAGGAAAACAATAACGCCTCTGTATCCACTACCGGATAACGATAAAACAACAGTAGCGGTGGAGGAGATCGTAGATTATTTTACCATTGCTGCGGTTGATAAGATCGTTGACTCTGTTGTTAACGAAAACCCTGACTCGGTGGAACCGGCGGCCGACAGTGCGGCATCAAAGATGGACACAATCTCTGAAGAATAAGAACCAGCTAAGGTTGTGCCTATCGTTGATGTTGTTGCCGTGGCCATAGTTGAGAATATCATTGACTCTGTTGTCAATGAAATCATAGTCACAGTGGAACCAACGGCCGACAATGCCGCATTGAAGGAAGACATAATCCCACAACAATAAGAAACAAGTAAGAATATGTCTCCGGTTGATGCTTTCGTCGTGCCCGCATAGAAGGAAGATGCTGCTGGTGCTGAACATCGACAACCGTCAACAACAGTGCCGCTTGATGCTCCCAAGACAGCTGTTGACGAGGGGCAAAGGAATACCACCGCAATGGCAATGAGAGATATGATCCTTGCCAATAAAAAATTAGACGAAGTTCAGAAAGTCTTTATTCCGAAGAAGAAAAAATATGTTGGACAATCGCGCCTCAACAAATACGAACAGGAGTTGATAAGGACTTTCCTCAACTGCCCTATGGACAAGGAAGTTTGAAGTTTTATGTTATTGTTTAAACTTATATGTTAACCTTTAATTTATATATATACCATTTAATTATTTGCAATATTATTTAAACATTTGCTATATCAGTTAAATAGTTACAATCTTGTTTAATTATCTCTATTGCCATTTAACCGCAATACTATTATGTGGAAGAATGACTCTCTTAGCACCACACGGTCTAGACTATTCACTTTGCTTGAGGGGTAGGAGATGGTCACAGATGATGTGATGGACACTTTCATATGTATAATACAAAATTCGCTGAGCATAGTGCCCTATCCTTATAAGAAGTGCGCCTCCATCACACGACCACTGGCGTTATTTATGTGAAAGTAGGACGACACACAGAAACCACTGTGGCTATGATCGGAGATACCGCACGCAACTTGCATGATGTTGAAATTGTCATCCTCCCGATAATCATGAATGGCAACTACCATGTTGTGGTCCTTGATAATAACAAACAAGAATACAGGCATTATTCTTCATGCCAAAGCGAGGGGTATGATAAAGACGCGTTAGAAATAGTAAGTTCTTTAATAAATTGTGCTTGATTAATAGTGTTTGGTAAATAATCAGTATTCTAATCTCAACTTGTATACCTCCACAGCGGAAGCTATTTGACATTTGTATCGATATGGAGTTCGGCGAGTCGGCGACCGCACAGTATCCACTAGTTCACGATATTGAAACCCCATGACAAAAATAAGTAAGTGTCGACTGCACCGTCTATGTCATATGATTTATCGAGCAATTACTAGCAGATGAGAAGCTACGGCTACCGCAGACGGACGTCCCTTAGCTGAGATTAAAGTATGTTTCCCACATACTTAAGTAGGGGAGGGTAGTCGGCATCACTGACAATGGGGGGTCTTTGAAAGCCGGTTGATAGAATTCCTTGTTTTTGTTTGTTTTCAAATGTAAACCAGTTTAAACTCAATTCATTGTTCTCGAAGAACATGACAAATTTTGTCAATGTAAATTTACTAGTCTCTATACTTATATACTTGACTCTTTTTTTTTTAACTTTCAGTTTCATTGTTTAACTTACAGTTTTATTGTTTAACTTTCAATTTCAATGTTTAAATATTATTGTTTCCATTTAAAATAATGTAGTCACTTGTTAAAATAAGTATTGCCTGTTTAAACTGACAATGTCTCTATTTTAATATATGTGTTAAGTGTTAAGAATAAGAGTTTCTCTGTTCAAACATCAGCTTATTTACAATGGCTAGTCGGCGACAGTTTCATTGCAAGATCTGCGATTATGACCGGTGCCATGGCAGCGGTTGCAATGTAACTCGCGGACCTGAAAGACTTGTGACTCGATCCTTTTTCCTCCAGAACGCCATGGTTGCCATTTCGTCACAGGCAGTTACAGACGCAGTTCACGATTTCCGTCCGTAGGCTTGTCATCGTCGGGTATGGGGAATATAGCTTCCTTATACGGCAGTTTGTAATTGTCGACGGTGAAGTAGCCGCTAATAAATCGATGAACATTGGTGTCTGTCTGCATTATTGCAGCACAAGCGTGTTTGCACGGGATACTATAAACTTGCCACCTACAACATGAGCATGTTCTGATGGAAAGATCTATAGAGTTGCTGCACTGGTCAATCACTTTATAACGATCATCGACACAATAACCAACATGAAGATTTCGGCTATCCTCAACAAGTATCTCTACCTTCGAATGTATATCCGGGCATAAGTAGGTATCCCATTTGTTCGCTTGCTCATGACAGTTGTATAACATGTGCATCAACTTGAACCTGTACAACGTAGAACATAAATCTCAAACAAGCTTAAGCAAAGACATTGATAGTTAAACATAAACACATTTAGTTAAACAGTATTATTATAAGTTAAACAATGAGGTCGATAGTTAAACACAAACAAAATATTTGGACATTTCTAAAATGTTTTAAAGAATAAGACCAATTCTTAAGTGTAAATCAACATTCGAATACCTTATGAAGTCGACCATTTTCGTCATCGGTAAATGCCGAGCTTCTTTGATCCAAGCATTAAACGACTCTGCGGCATTTGAATACATCTGATAAGTGCTTGTGCGATATGAATGTGAAGCATTATTTCCTTATGTTGAGCATTACTTTCCTCGGGTTTTTACACTAATATGTGTGCTTTTATGTTACTTTCGTGCATGTAGGGTTGTGAAACCAATTATGAAGGAAAGAAGCCAATGTGGATCACAATGCACCGATTTTGGACGAAATCTTGCTAAAGTTCAAACGCGAAGATATAAGTCGGGTGTGAGATGCTAGAGTGTGTACCAACCTCCCCGTATTTGAGTTTACACAACCATTTGGAGGGGCACAAGGGCAGTCACACTCAAGCATTCCGACTTATGCACATAAAACAAGATCTCCATCATCTTATCCGTCATTGAAGAAGCAAAGCGATCCACGGCATAAACGTGTGCCCGTTTATGTTACCTCGATGAAAAGTGGATTCGGGAGTATTTTTGGCATAGTACTGCAGCAGGTCACTGCAGCAAATCACTGTAGAAAATCACTGTATCAATTACTGTTTACAGCCGGCCGAAAATCGCAGAAACAGAGAATCCACACGGGCGTGTGAAAATTATCCACGACCGTGTGGAAATTCCGCACGGGCGCGTGTTCCGTACACGCCCGTGGAGTTGCCCGATTCCAGCCCTATTTAAAGCCGATTCAGCCCCGATTTTGGTATTCTTTTCTCCATCTTTTCCCCAACTTGTGAGAGGACTTCGGCTAGGGTTTCGAGGGGTATTGGCCAAGGTTTTGGAGAAGTTCTACGGCTCCGACATCGTGATTCCATTAGGAAGAAGGTTGGTAGGGGAGCTTCGATCGAGGCGTATCCTATACCGGACAAAGGATCCCTTGCAACGAGTAGAGGACTCTCCACAAGACCATCGACACGACCATCGAGGGGGTTTCTCTATGGATTCATTGCTTTTACATTCGATTTCTTTGATTGTATTAAGCTCCATGGAGAGCTAAACCCCTAGTGGGTACTTGGATGATTGTGAACCCTAGGATGTATTCGTTTCATTGAACTTCTTTATTATGCTTTCAATAAATTGATGTTTATTGTGAGTTCCAACTTTGAATGCTTGATTGTATGAACATTTCCCCTGGAGTGACACTAGGGTTGAGAGTTCTTGTTGGTAACCTTGTGAGTGAGTGACACACCATGAGCGTTAGACAAAGCTAGGTTGGAGAGGGTTGAGAGGGTGAGTCGAGAGGTACAGGAGCGTCTCCTTTCCCCTCCGGCGTGATAGATTTTACCTCCGTTCCTTGAGTTCTTTGCGGCCATAATAGAGTGAGTGGTCTAAGGGATGAACATCCGCTGGGGTCTAGTTGCGCGTGCAATGGAGTGAAGCGTTGAGAGGATCTTAGTATCTAGGGCTTAATTGTGGCTAGGGACCTTCCACCTGGACCAAAGGGTTAGGTCTATATTTAGGAAGAGATTTATCACTTGGAATCCCTAGAGTTCATTGCAACTCTATGCGAGTGCGAGGTGTTGAGATTGTTAGATTTCTCCTCCGGGACATGTATAGAGTTAGGCATAGTTGACCTTAGATTTGGGACTATGTATGTAAGGATTTCCACGACTCACCATTACATTGATTAGGAAGCATAATAGAGAGTTCTTGCACTTGAAGCGATTATCCTAGGTGAAGCATTATCCGAGTACCCCATCTTTATCGATTGCCTTACCCTCTTCTTACTTTTGCTCTTTCACTTGTTGTTTTTATTGTTGAGAATTGAATCAATTTCACATTTATCACTATTGATATTTCACATAGCTAAAAATCAAATTAAGTATTTTCACTCTCTACTCCCTGTGGATTCGACCCCGCTCACCCGGGATTATTACTTCGACAAGCCCGTGCACTTGCGGGATATAAGCAAGGGGATCTTGTCATCTCACCCCAACGTTCACCTCTGAACAGATAATTTTACCAAGGGGCCATATCCGATTTATTCATGAACCAGTGATGGGCTTCGGGTGATGTGGCCTGCAGTTCATTCATGGTATTATTGAATTCTTTAGCCGTGGATGCCCACGTAATACGAAAGTATATAGACTAACACTCCTCCCTCAATGCCTTCCCAAGTCTGATGTTGGCTTTCATAAAATTGGTCTCCAAGTGACGAAGGCAGTATGCATGTGGAGAATAAGGGAAGACTCTAGCAATAGCGTTCACAAGGCTCTTGGACCTATCCGACATGAATGTAATTATCTCATGATAATCTCCTTCCTCGTATAAAGCATCACCTAACTTGGATATGAACCAAGTCCAATTGGCATCGGTCTCGTTGTTGACAATGCCGAAGGCGACGTGGAAGAAACCATTATTTCTATCTTTGCCTATGGCACCAAGTAGAGTACCCCGATACTTTCCAAGGAGGTGAGTACCATCAACAAACAGCAGTGGCCTGCAAGGCCTCTTGAATCCCACAATACACACTTTGAAAAAAAAGAATACACGTTTAAAACACTCACCGTCTCTTTCCACAATCGCAATGCTGCCGGGGTTTGTCTCAATCACCTTATCCACGTATCAAAGCAACAAATCATAGCTAGAGATATCGCTACCGTCGAGGACCACCTGGGCATGCTCTTTTCCCAACCAAGCCTGCTTGTATGGAATGTGGACACCATGTTCCTGCAACATGTCCTTCTGAATGTCGATGGCTTTATACAAGGGTCGGTGTTTGAGTTTTTGAATCACTCGAGCGCTTACCCATTTTTGGACGCTTTCGGTTGTGAGGCCGATCCTAGTCCACCACCGCAAATGTGTGACGAGTTGATTGTCTTTATTCTGAAATTATTTTTTTTATATTCTTTTGATGCATGAAGGCCCCATTCACAACCAACGGCAGCATGTTCCACAGTCACCCAGTGTTTTTTGTTCTTTATGAATTTGAAGTCAAAATTCCGTTTGATTACAAAATTTTGAAGTGCGTCCCTGAAATGTGCAACACCTTCAAAATGTTGTCCAATATCCAATGACAACACTTCAGAATGATCTGACAAGGAAGGAAGGCATCCCACACCGTCAGGATCGCCATGGGGTTAACCGGGCACGCTCACAGAATCTGAATTCCTGCCAACACTTCTGTTTAAACAAAAAATATCAATATTTTAAGCAGAGACAAAATATGTTTAAATGATAAAATCAAAATTTAAACATTAATACAAATATGTACATAATGCCAAATAATTAAATGAAGAAGATAAAGTTTAAATGAAAACGCAAAATATTTAAACAGAAATCAGAAAAGTTAAACACTAATGAACTTATACAACTAGATAAACATAATAGAGGAGAATCTTACAACGAGAAAAACTTGTTTTCAATAGGATTCGACAATGGCACATCGTCTGTCTCGATAATAAGATCGACTACATAGCATTTGAAGATGGAGTACACGTGACACATCCGCTGGAAGTCAACATCATTTTCTACTGGACAAACCGTTTTGTATCCATCGGGTGTGATAAACTTCACCCTCACACGGGAAACATCGAGACCCCATCGCTCACATATCTCAGCTAACACCAAGTCCCAAGAAGTCAGCGCCGTGAATATTACCACTCTTTCCTCCCCATTGTATCTAGCAATACCACAAAAACTCTCCATAATATAACGGTAGAACTCAAATCTAACAAATCAAATGAGGAGAAGAAGAAGAAGAATAAGATGATGTAAACAACCTTCTAAACTTTGTTTCACAAAAAGCAAGTAGAAAGGCAAACAAAAAAAATTACACAATTGTATGCATAAAGGTCAGACATGATGTGATTGGGTGGTATTTTTCCCACCATTTTCAAGGGCAAAAAAGGTATTTCATAACATGGACCCACTTGAAGTGACTGAAAAAGGGCAATCCCTAGAAACAATCATTACTAGCGCCGGTTATACTTTTCTTCCTCTCTCCAACATTTCAGCTTTTCTTTTCTGCTAGGCATCCCTGGTTCGAAGTTCTTCTTCGGTTTCCATACTGTCATCGCTCGAAGGAAAATTCTCACCTTATCATGAGTCTCTGTTTAAATGTCAAACTATTATGTTTAATAAATGTGATTTAGTGTTTAAAATATTGGTCCACTGTTTAAAATCATTTTATATCGTTTAAACACATATGTAAAACCTTTAAATATTATCATTTAACTGTTTAATAAATATACGTTATCATTTAAATTGCATGCTTTCACTGACATTGTGTTCAAGATGGATTTTTTTCTAAATCCTACGAGAGACACAGAGCCTCCATCAATAGAGGGGAGAAGAAAAAAAAATTTTCAAGCTCCTAATGGTGTACCTCATGGGTACAATCCTCTTCCCAAACACGTCCTGCTCGGTTTGGAACTGGATAGTTGACTATGTCGATGACCTACCTGCCATAGGATGATATGCATGGGCGCAAACGATGCACAAGTGGCTGATGGAGGATGCCCCACAAGTCTCTGTTTAAATGTGTTTAACAAATATGATTTAGTGTTTGAAATATTGGTCTACTGTTTATGACTGTTTTATATCATTTAAACGCATATGAAAACCGTTTAAATATTATCATTTTACTGTTTAAAAATATATGTTATTATTTAAATTGAATGCTTTTTCTGACATTGTGTTCACTAACAGAGCCTCCATCAAGAGAACACTTGAGCAGCTTGTTCACTATTTAAATAGTTTCGATATCATTTAAACACATAAGTAATCTGTCAAATATTTTGATTTAACTGTTTAATGTTATTGTTTAAATTGAATGCGCCCCCGACGTTGTTTAAATATCATTTTCATTGTTTGATTTCTAACTTTATCTGTTGAAAAATATTGTCTCTGTTTAAACAAAATGTTTAAGTAAAACATTAAGAGAGAATGTCTCTGTTTAAAAATCAAAGTTGACACTCAAATAAGTTTGTTTCATTTAAGATAATTTACATATTTACAATGCCCTCAGTTTAAATATCAAAAGTTGACACTCAAATAAGCGTGTTTCATTTAAATATTTAAACATTTACACATTTACAATGCCTAGTCGGACCTCAGACACTTTCAACTCGATCCTCTTTTGCCTATTAAGATCATCGACACCATGGCCAGCATGAAGATTTCGGCTTTCCTCAACAAGTATCTTTACCTTTGAATGCTCACGGCGGTTGCATAGCATGGACATCAACTTGAACCTGTACAATGCAGAACACAAACACTTAAACAATATTAAACAAAGACACTGATAATTACATTAGAAAAAGTATATTTAAACGAAGAGCGAGATATTTAAACGCCGATAATGATGTTTGCATAGTATGGAAAAGATTTTAAAGGATAAGAACAAATCTCAAGTGATAAATATCAACTCTGTCTTAAAGGATGTGTCACGGTCATCCTCCTCTGGAGAATCCTTTGCAATGAAGCAATAAGTGAAAACTTTCTTATCTTGCCCAAGTCAAAACGCCCGCTTAATTGCTTCCCCGTCATCCTCCACTGGAGAATTCTCCGCATTCAGGCAATTATGCGAGCATTTCGATCTGGCCAAGAAAAGATAGTTCAACTTGTTGATCTCAAAAATGTGGTCTGGGGAAAGCGAAAATCCTGGACACATGAAGAAGAAACTCATTCGAGAAGAAGCAGAGGAGGAGGAGGAGGGGATGGAGGAGGAGGGGGTGTCCAGGGGAAGGGGTCTTCCTTCTCATTTATGGTGTGAAGTCCAAAAGTCGGTTGACGCTTCAGATCCGAGAAAAAAGGGAAACCCATGGGGGATCGAGCTTTTCTCATTAACGAGGAAAGGATCTTCTGATATTTATGTTAAATTTAAGAACATTTAATGGCGTCATTAATTCTTGTGTACGGAAAACCACAAACTTGCCATCTGCCAACTGCCTACACTTCAGTTTAAACAGAGAAGATAAATGTTTTAACCAGAGACATAAAGTTCTTAAATAGTAAATTATCAATTTAAACTTAAATGTTAATTCAAATAGTTACATACTGACAATTATATTAAACGAAGAAGACAATGTTTAAATGAAAACGTAATATATTTAAACAGAGAATGACATAGTTAAACAGTAATGAACTTATACAAATAGATAAACATAAAAGAGAAGAATCTTACAACGAGAAAAACTCATTGCCAAATGAGGAGAGGAAGAAGAAGAAGAAGAAGAAGAAGAAGAAGAAGAAGAAGAAGAATTGACAAAAAACAAACACATGATGTGATTGGGCGGTTTTTTCCCACCATTTTCAAGGGCAAAAATGAAATTTCATAACATGGACCCATTTGAAGTGAACGGTAGGGGGTAAAAGGGAACTTAAATAATAACGGAAGGGGTGTCCGGAGTTTGGTAAAGTTGGAGGGGCTGTTTAGGAATATTTGAAATTCACAAGGAGTAAACAGTAATTTTCCCTTATTTTAGTTATTTATTTATTTTACAAAAGCGAAATTAGTCAAGGGATATGCATGCATAGAGATGCACAAGTTATGATGGTTTATAGATATCCTTATGTGCACCGTAAGTGACTTGAAAACCCTTCTACTATACAACCCTAAGAAGGAGACTTTTGATGAGTGGACACTGTTCATGTATCGTATATCAATTTATACATTCAATTGGCATGTATCATAACCATATTGTGGAATTCAATGCTAAATATAGTGTATTGTGTATTAATACGCTTAGGGCAGCGCTAAAAGACGAGAGAGAGCCAAAGGATGCATTTCAAACCTTAAACAATGAAGTTGGAGCTCTCTCGGCATCATTAGAACAAAGACAAGGCAAGCTAGGTCGCTTACGGGTAGCTTATGGTCATACTTACGACCGTAAGTCAATTTCAGAAGACCTTGCGGGTATGCTTATGCTCGTAAGGAGATTCAGAGCCAAGATAGAGGACCTTGAGGGCAAGGCTTATGCTCGTAAAGGTGGCTATAAGGACCATCCAGATTAGTTTACAATTATAGCATACGTCTGTAAGAGCGGTAGCAAGGAGCAAAACAATAAATCTTGTGGTCGTAAGCTGGACCGTAACTCAAACAAAATACCTTATGGATAGGGCTTGCAGCCGTAAGTCGTCCTGTAAGGCTCGCGATAATCTTTTTCAACTCCATTACGGCCTATTCCTTACACCCGTAAGCAGTCGGATATAAATAGAACTTATGAGTATTTTTAGGACATCTTCTATTCTATTCTTCTATTCTTTGGGGCCGATTCTTGGAGGCAAGGTTGAGGAAGATAAAAGGTGAATCTCTAGCACTTAGGGAGGAATTTCGAAGGGTATTTGACTCTACATTAAAGTGGATTGAAGATCGTAGCCGTCAAACTCAACTTGGCGGCGTGTGTGGAAGTTTACCTAGGGCTTCACCGGTGATTCTTTATCAACACGATTGAGAAGGGGGGATTTCATGGCTCTCATGCTTTCCTCCATTATTTGTATCTTGAATGCTTGCACTCTATTAATGGAGGGCTAATTTGTAGATATTTGGGCATAGTTGAACTCTAGGGTTTATTTCTTTGACTTTGGTTGTTGGGTCTTTGATGCTTAATTGATTTCTTAGTTGCAATCATTTCTATTTGAATCTAATTGTGTGATTGAATGCTTGATTGCTAACAAGGTGAAAGCCCTAGTAAACCAACTCGGTATTACTACGTGAGGAGAAGAAATTCCTACCTAGCATAGACTTACAACAATTTGAGAGGATAGTGGGTACACCTCTAGTTAGGGTATCTAAGAAACTTCGTTTCCCACAATCCTTCCAAGTGGATTAGTGATGATTCCATGCTCTTTACAATCATGTGGAGCGGATTTTAGGAGAAATTGCATTTTCACTCTGTATTTGGATTAGGGGAAATCTCTCTCTTTTGGGGAGATTGGCTACTTAAGAGATTGTCATTAGTCCACAACAAGGTTTCATAGAGTGTTAATGCGATTATGTGGATGCCTGTATCATCTCTGCACCTATTCAGTTACACTTCACCTGAGAAATAGGGGTTTTGTATATTTCTAGAAAGCTTTCGGGTCAAATAAGATTACATGTTTCGACAACCATTGTCCTGTACCTCATAACCCTAGAGGTATGCTATACCTGGACATCACTTTCTTTCTTGATTTCTCCCCTATTTTTCCCTCTTGCTTTCACTTGCTTTTACTCTCACACATATCACGTAATCTTTTAGGCTATTTTATAGGTATAGAGTCATTATTAGTATTCATTTCCTTCCCTATGGACTGATACTCTGCTTTACGTACACTTTATTGCATGATTAGCAGATGCATGATAAGTGCTTGTGTATTAGTAATACGAAGTATTTTTTTTCTTACATTGAGCATTACTTTTCTCAGATTTTATCATTTATGCATGTGTATTTGTGTTCTTTTGTGCATTTAGGGTTGTAGAGATAAGTGTGGAATAAAGAAACCAAAAGTAGATCGTGGATGCAATTTTTGATGAAGTCTTAGATTGAACAAATGTGAAGACATAAGTTGTGCTCAAAGACATGTGAGTGTGTGACAACCTCCATTGTGCTCGAGCGAACATACAAATTAGAGGGGTGCAAAGGCAGTCACACTCATGTGTTCTGACTTGAGCAATACTAGCAAGATCTTCATTAAATGTGATTTTATTGAAGACGCAACACGATCTACCGCATGGATGTGTGCCCATTCATGTGGCCTCGATGAAAAGTGTGGATTCGGAGGTATTTTGGTGAAGCACTGTAGCAGTTTATTGTAGCAAGATTACTATAGTAGTTACTGTTTACAGCTCGCAAAAATTAAATTCCTGGAAATTCACACGGGAGTGTGGAATTTCCATACGCCCATGTGGATGCCTGATTCCGGTCCCTATATAAGCCGTGATTTCAGACATTTTAAGGTATTCTTTTCCTATCGTTTTCCCATCTTAGGAGGCGCTCACGGCTAGGGCTGGAGAAGCTTTGGCAAGGTTTTTAGAGTGGTTCTACAGCCTTCGACATCGCATTCCTTCGGAAGATAGTTATTAGGGGAGCTTTTATTGGCATCGATTTGGCGATGTGTGCCCTAGGCTTGATGAGGGGACCCATGGAGAAGACGAGGCTACGCCAAATGACCATCGATACGGACTACCAAGGGTTTTTTACTTATGGATTGTATTCTTTTACATTTAATTTCATTGTTGATTGTATCTTGCTCCATGGAGATCTAAATTCCTAGTGGGTGCTTGGACTTGTAAACCCTAGGATGATTTTGTTTCAATGATTTTTTATTATATTTCTCTAATTGATGTTTTAATTGAGTTCTAACCATGAATGCTTGTTGATTTGATTTTTCCTAAGAGTGACAATAGGATTGAGAATCTTTATTGGTAATCCTTGTGAATGAGTGACACTTCATTAGGATTAGACAAAGCTTGGTTGGAGAGCATTGAGAGGGTGAGTCGAGAGGTAACGGAACGTCCCCTTTTCCTTCCAGTGTGATTTATCCTATCTCTATGTTCTAAGAGTTCTTTGTGGTCACAACAGAGTGAAGTGCTAAGAGACGAACTCCGCTGTGTCTTAGTTGCAAAAGCAACAGAGTGAAGTGTTGAAGTAATTGTTAGTGCTGGGGCTTAATTGTGACTATGGGTCTTTCGCTTAGACCAAAGTGTTAGATCTATATTAGCGAATAAGGTTTATCACTTGGAGTCCCTAGAGCTTTAAGTAATCTTGAACAATATGAGGCGTCGAGAGTATTCCTTTCTGCCAGGGCATAGTTAGGATTAGTCACAATTAACCTTAGGTTTAGGACCGTGTGTTTAAGGATTTTCACGACTCATTAAACATCAGTTAGGAGACATAGTGAGAGGTCATGCACTTGAAACAATAGTCCTAGGGAGAGTGATAAGTGCTCTTGTGTTAAGATTATGAAGTGTTCTTTCCTTACAATGAGTATTACTTTTATCAGGTTTAAGCGCTAATACATGTACATTTGTGTTCTTTTGCGCATGTAGCGTTGTGAAGCCATGTTTTAAGAAAAGAAGCCAAAAGTAGATCGTGAATGCATTATTTAGTGGAATATTGGAAGGAACAAATGCGAAGACACAAGTGGGGCTCTAAGATACGTGAATGTGTGCCAACCTCCATGTATTCAAGATATTACAATGAGTTGGAAGGGTACGAAGGTAGTTATACTTGTGTATCCCAACTTGTGCATTGATAGCAAGATCTTCACCAACGATGCTTTTGATTGAAGAAGAGCTGTGATCTATGGCATAAACATGTGCCCGTTTATGTTACCTCGATGAAAAGTGTGGAATTGGGGGTATCTCGGCAGAGTACTATAGCAGGTTGATGTAACAAATCACTGTAGTAAGATACTGTAGCAGTTACGGTTCACAGTCGTCTGAAAATACGATTTCCAGAGAATCCACGCCCGTGTGGAAATTTGACAGGCCCGTGTGGAAAATCCACAGGGCGTGTGGATGCCTGATTCTAGCCCTATTTAAGCCGCGATTTAGCTCGATTTTGGAGATCTTCTTTCCCCCTTCTCTCCAACTTTTCTCCATCTTTTGAGAGGCCGTCGGCTATGGTTTTGAGAGGCTTTTGGCACGTCTTTGGAGTGGTTCTTCAAATTTGACACCGCGCTTCACTTGGAAGAAGGTTATTGGGGGAGCTTTCGTCGGCACTAATTAGGTGAGGTCTCCCCTAGGTCGGACTAAGGGGCCTTTGGAGAAGACGAGGCTACTCCATAAGACCATCGGCATGAATATTGAGGGGGTTTTCCTATGGATTGCTTATCTTTACTTTCCATTTTATTATTGATTGTATTGTGCTCCATGGATAGTGAAACCCCCTAGTTGGTACATGGATTTTGTAAACCCTAGGGTGTTATTGTTTCATTTACCTTCCATTATGCTTTCCTTAATTGATGCTTTTATTTTAGTTCCAATCTTGAATGCTTGTTGAATGATTTCTCCCTTAGAGTGACACTAGGGTTAAGAGTTGACAAGTTCCCCTTGCGTATATCCCGCAAGTGCACGGGTTTGTCGAAGTAATAATCCCGGGTGAGCGGGTATCGAATCCACAGGGAGTAGGGAGTAAAGACACTTAATTCGATTCTTAGCTATGTGGAATATCAACAATGATAAGTGTGACAATGATTCAATTCTCAACAATTAAAAGCAACAAGTAAGAGAGCAAAAGTAAGGAGGAGGTAAGGCAATCGATAAAGATGGGGTACTCGGATGATACTTCACCTAGGATAATCGCTTCAAGTGCAAGAACTCTCTATTATGCTTCCTAATCAATGTAATGGTGAGTCGTGGAAATCCTTACATACATAGTCCCAAATCTAAGGTCAACTATGCCTAACTCTATTCATGTCCAGGAGGAGAGATTAAATAACCTCTCAACCTCGCACTCGAATAAAGTTGCAATGAGCTCTAGGGATTCCAGGTGATAAATCTCTTCCTAATTATAGACCTAACCCTTTGGTCCAGGCGGAAAGTCTCTAACCACAATTAAGCCCTAGATACTAAGATCCCCTCAACGCTTCACTTCGTTGCACGTGTAACTAAGCCCCAGCGGAGGTTCATCCCTTAGACCATTCACTCTATTATGGCCGCAAAGAACTCGAGGAATGGAGGTAGAATCTATCACGTCGGAGGAGAAAGGGGACGCTCCTGTACCTCTCGACTCATCCTCTCAACCCTCTCCAACCTAGCTTTGTCTAACGCTCGTGGTGTGTCACTCACTCACAAGGTTACCAACAAGAACTCTCAACCCTAGTGTCACTCTAGGGGAAATGTTCATACAATCAAGCATTCAAGGTTGGAACTCACAATAAACATCAATTTATTGAAAGCATAATAAAGAAGTTCAATGAAACGAATACATCCTAGGGTTCACAATCACCCAAGTACCCACTAGGGGTTTAGCTCTCCATGGAGCTAAGTACAATCAAAGAAATCGAATGTAAAAGCAATGAATCCATAAAGAAACCCCCTCGATGGTCGTGTCGATGGTCTTGTGGAGAGTCCTCTACTCGTCGCAAGGGATCCTTTGTCCGGCATAGGATACACCTCGCCGGATCGATACCGACGAAAGCTCTCCCAATAACCTTCTTCCAAACGACGCGCGATATCAGAGCCGTAGAACCTCTCCAAAGCCCTAGCTAATATCACTCAAAACCCTAGCCGAAGCCCTCACTCAAGTTGGGGAAAAGATGGAGAAAAAAATACCAAAATCGGGGCTGAATCGGCTTTAAATACGGCTAGAATCGGGCGACTCCACGTGCGTGGACGGTACATGCGCCCGTGCGGAATTTCCATACGCTCGTGTGGATTCTCTGTTTCTCTGATTTCTCGGCCGGCTATGAACAGTGCTGCTACAGTACATGCTTCAGTGCTCTGCTACAGTCTTTGACCTGAATAACTTTCCAATTCCATATTCTCATCGGGGTAACGTAAACGGGAACACGTTTACGTCGTGAATCACTTGCTTCTTTAATGATATACATGTTGGTGGAGCTCTCATTCTTATGTGCATAAATTAGAATGCTCGAGTGTGACTGCCTTTGTGCCCCTCAAAATGGATGTGCTCACTCGAATGCGAGGAGGTTGGCACACACTCTAGCATCTCACCTTGACCTATGTCTTCGCGTTTGAACCTTAGCAAGATTTCCTCAAAAATAGGTGCATTATGATCCACATTGGCCTATTTCCTTCATACTCGGCCTCACAACCCTACCTGCATAAAATTAACATAAAAACACACATATTAGTGTAAAAACCTGAGAAAAGTAATGCTCAACATAAGGAATGAACACTTCGCATTCATATCGCACAAGCACTTATCAAGAGTCAATATTGGTAATCTTTGTGGATGGGTGACATGCCATGAGGATTAGACAAAGCTAGATTAGAGAGGATTGAGAGGGTGAGTCGAGAGGTAGCGGAGTGTCCCTTTTCTCCTCCGGTGTGATTTATGCTACCTCCATTTCCTAGAGTTCTTTGCGGTTACAATAGAGTGAAGTGCTAAGGGATGAACTCCGCTAGGGCTTAGTTGCGCGAGCAACAGAGTGAAGCGTTGAAGTGACTTTAGTATCTGGGGCTTAATTGTAACTAGGGGTCTTTTGCCTGGACCAAAGGGTTAGACCTACACATAGGGATAGGGTTTATCACTTGGAATCCCTAGAACTCCATGCAACTTTGTGCAGTGTGAGGTGTTAAGACTGAGCGATTTCTCCACCGGGATATAGTGTAGGGTTAGTCACGGTTGAACTTAGGTTTGGGACCGTGTGCTTTAGGATCTCCACGACTCATTGAGTATTAATTAGGAAGTATAATGGTAGGTCTTGCACTTGAATCATAAGTCCTAGGGGAGCATTATCCGAGTACCCCACTTCTATAGATTACCTTATCTCTCACTTACTTGTGTCTATCATTTTTGTTCCTTTTATTTCTGTTTACATCACATCCTATCAACACAATCATTATTCATCTTCACTTTGTTAAGTAGCAAGTAAGGTATTTTTATGCCCTACTCTTTGTGGATACGATACCCTACTCAACTGGGATTTATTATTTCGATAAACCCGTGCACTTGCGGGTCACACGCAAGGGGCGTTGTCTAGTTTTTGGCGCCACTGCCGTGGAGTATTCATTCATTCATTCATTCATTCATTCATTCTATTTCACATCTTCTTATTCTATCATCGTTCTAATTTGTTTTCTTACTTTAGGTGCAGCTCCAGGTTATAACCCAAGTCGATATTGATTAAAGGTGATCCTGAACTTGAACATTGATAAGTGCTTGAGTAGACATATTTTTATATATGTTTTACATGCATTGAGCATCATTTTTACTGTGGTTTATGTCTCATATTGTGTATTTGGTGTTCTTTTATGCATATAGGTTGTGAATGCCTTGAAGAGTAAAAAGGAAGCAAAGATAGGCTATAAAGACACAATGTTGGGAGTTCTTGTTCAATTCAAGGACCAAGACACGAGAGGAGTTCATAAACGTGGAGATGTGTGCAACTTCCAAGAAGATTCAAGTCAATTCACTATTTGGAAGGGCACAAAGGCAGCCACATCTTCATATTCCTTCTCTTTGTGAAGATTGCAAGACCTCTCAAAGATACGTCGATGAAGAAAAGTTTTATAGCCTACCACATGGACGTGTGCCCGGACATGTGGCCTCAAGAGAAGAGTGCTCGGATAGCATTTTGTGAAAAGTACTGTAGCAATTTTATTGCAGCAGTAATGTAGCAAAATTAATGTTCACACTGCCGCGTGGAAATTCCGCACGGCCGCGTGGAAATTCTTGCAACCCACGCGGGCGCGTGGAAAATCCACACGGGCGCGTGAGGGCACGTGACAGACGTGATCTAAGGCCTATAAATAGCCGTTTTGCCATATTCTTTCTCATCTTTTGTGCGGCTCTTGAGGGGTGAGACGGCTAGGGTTTGGAGAGGAGGTCTTTGCGGCTTTGGAGGCGCTTCGTCACCAACTTTGATCGATTCCTCCTCCGTCATAGCATCAAGGAAGCCACCGGTGAACCTAGATTCGGAGTGGGTCCTTCAAGACGTCGAAGCTCTCCATCAAGGCCATCAGTTCATATATAAGGGGGTTTATTTCTATAGTTTTAATGTACTTTCATTCATTGATGGTGTGTTTTGTATGTTTCTCCATGGAGAGCTAAAACCCTAGAGGGTATTTGGGCTTGTAAACCCTAGGATTCTTATCTTTTGTGGATTTGCTTAGTGTTTTTATTTAATCCGAGTTTGATTAAGTTTTAATCTTGTATTCTCATTGCTTGTTTGTTTAATTAATCCTTGTGGTTGATTGGATTTGCATGATTTGTTACTTTGATGTGAGAGAGGTCTCCATTAGAGTTAGAACTTCAAGATTGAAGAGGGTTGAGAGGGTGAGTCATGAGATAGTGGAGTGTCCCCTCTCCCTTCCGATTAAGTGTATTCTATCTCCGTTCCTTAGGCTCTATGCAACCATATTTGGTGTGAGGCGTGAGATTGAGAGATTTCTCCGCTGGGACCTTGTAGGGGCTTAGGATCCTTCGCCAGGAATTAGGGTTGGATCAATCTTTAGCAATCGGATACACCTCTTGGAATCCCTAGAGTGCTTTGCTGTCATATGTGGTGTGAGGTGTTGAGATTGAGCGATTTCTCCACCGGGTCCTCGTAGGGGACTAGTATCGGTGATCGGGAGGCCGGATCCGATTATATTTGGATTTCCACGACTTAACTTACTCATCATAGAAACACTTTGCTTATTCGGTACCTAATACCTGTATCCTAGGGGGAGCGTTGCCCGAATACCCCAATTTTACTGATTGAGATCTCCATCCATTTAACCCTTGCATATTCGTCTCCGGTATTCACTTCTTCGCACATTAGATCACCACACCTTTCCATTTATCATTAGGTTAGAAAGCAGAGAAGAAATTAGTACTAGTAGCCCTGTTCCCTGTGGATTTGACTACCCACTCACCGGGGTAATTATTACTTTGACACCCATGCACTTGCGGTTCATACACGCATATTCGGACGTGTCAAACATTCACTCACAAGAAAGGGTAAAGAACCTGTACAAAAACCATCGAATCTTGCTGGAGTGAAAGTTGAAGGGTCTGACAACATGGCGGAATAGAATGAACAATAGAGAACACTCTCTAATTATGTCAGACCATCAGTATTGGGGACACAATTTAGCATTGTGCGGTCCCCAATCATAGCTCAGAATTTTGAGCTAAAGCTGGCATTCATCCACATGTTACAAAAGTCCACATAGTTCAATGGTTTGGCCGATGAGGATCTAAACAGTCACATAGAGAATTTCTTGGATGTGTGTGATATGCTCAAGATCAATAGTGTTACGGATGATGCCATCAAGTTGAGAGCCTTCCCATTTTCTTGAAGGGGAGAGCGAAGCAGTGGGTACACTCATTACCTAGAGCATCGATCACTACATGGGAGGAGATGCTAGAAGCTTTTCTTGCTCGTTATTTTCCTCCCGGAAAATCTACAAAGCTTAGGAATGAGATCTCATCCTTTGTGCAAATGGAATTGGAGTCTCTATTTGAGACATGGGAAAGGTTCAAGGAACTCCTGCGAAAATGTCCTCAACATGGGTTTCCAGAGTGGATGATCATTCAGACTTTTTATAATGATTTGAACCCAAGTACAAGACAGCTACTTGATGCAGTAGCAGAAGGTACCTTAGGTAGCAAGACCCCTGAAGAAGCCCAGCAATTAATTGAAGAAATTGGGTTGAACAACTACCAATGGAATATTAGGGAGAAGAAGAAAGTGGCCGGCATCCATGAGGTTGATACGGTTACATCGTTGGCGGCCCAAGTGGAGGCATTGAGTAAGAAGTTAGACACTATAACTTCTCTGAGATTGGTGGCTGTAATGAGTTGTGATGGATGTAGAGAGAGATATGCCCTATATGATTGCCCGATAGCCGTTGGTGGTACATCTTCCATTGAGCAAGTTGACTATGTGGGTAATGTAATGAGAAACCAAGGCAATTCTTATAGCAATACCTACAATTTGGGTTGGAGGAATCACCAAAATTTCTCATGGAATAACCAAGGGCAACAAAAGGCCACCGCACCACCTGGTTTTCAACAACAATAAGCCCCAAACGTGGAGAATAGAGTTTCAGGCTTGGAAACCCGGATGACCGATCTTGAGAAAGCCTTAACTAGATTTGTGAAATCATCAGATACACGGTTCCAATCGGTCGAGGCTATACTTCGTAACCACACCGCTTAATTACATAATTTAGAAAATCAAGTGGGGAAAATCATGAAGTCTTTATCGGAGAGACCACAAGGAAGCTTGCCAAGCAATACTCAGACTAATACAAGAGAATATGTGAAGGCGATCACTTTGAGAAGTGGTCATGATGTTGAAGGTAGGCTTCCAAGTGAGAAGACCAATGTTGAAGCACCCGAGGTCATGGAGGTTGAAGAGACAGCCCACAAAGAGAAGGAGGTGGCACCTCCACCTTACAAGCCAAGAATTCGTTATCCTTCAAGATTGAAGAATGACCAAACTGATGAACAATATAAGAAGTTCTTAGGTCTATTTAAGTAATTGCACATCAACATTCCTTTTGTGGAGGCATTGTCTTAAATACCTCGGTAAGCTAAGTTCTTGAAAACTCTATTAACCAACAAGAGAAAGTTGGAAGAGAGTGCATCGGTGATCTTAGATGCCTCATGTTCGGTAGTGTTGCAAAAGAATATGCCGAACAAGAAGAAAGTGCATGGAAGCTTTGTGATTCCATGCAATATTGGCATTTTGGTGAAGAGATGGCATTGTGGATTCTGGGGCTAGTATCAACGTCATGCCATACTCATTCTTTCAGAAGTTAGGCTTGGGAGAGCCTAGGCCCACTCGGATGACATTGCAATTGGCAGACCGAACAGTGAGACATCTGAGGGGCATCATTGAAGACGTGCTTGTTAAGGTCGACAAGAACATATTTTCTGTAGACTTCATAATGTTGGATGTCAACGAAGATGTAGATGTTCCTTTGATACTTGGGAGGTCATTCTTGCGCATTTCCAAGGCATTGATCGACATGGACGACGGGGACTTGACACTGAGGGTTGGAGATGATAAACTCACATACCGACTCGCCGAAGCCATGCGACATTCTCTTGACTTTGATGATACTCTGTATTTTCTTGACACTACTGATGAGATAATTGATGAATATGTGCAGGAAATGTTAAATACGGACCCGTACGAGGGGTTGCTAGACCAAGAGGTGGATAATGAAGACATAATGAAGCTTGGTCTAGAGGAGAAAGTACCATCTACTCCGGGAATCATGAAGAAGGTACTACGGAAGATGAAGCGGGCAAGGAGACGCCACAAGAAATGCCCTAGGCTATTGGGAATGCGCAAGAACATAACAAGGTTGACGAACCCTTGTTAAGTGGTACCAAGCTTGACAACTCTCCCTCTACATTTAAGAGACTTTGTTCATCGTTCTTCCAAGTCATGGGTAAGAGAGAAACTTTCATCTATGAACCCCCGTGAGGTAAGACAAGGCACGTCAAGCTAAGTGACGTTAAACACGCTCTTCTTGGGAGGCAACCCAAGTATTTACTGTTTTCCAAGTTTTTAGTTTAGTGTTTGCATGAATAAGGTTTTGAGTGTTGGTGTCTTAATTTTTAGATGCTTTTACTGTGATTTTCTCATAGATCTTTGGCGCATACATGCGTTTTTAATTTATATGATGAAGTTTCTGGTCGTTTGAGCATGGTGTGCATTTTTCTCTGGTATATTTGCATGATAGAAGGAGGCTCTGAGTGTATTTAGATGTTCAGGAATTTTTCTGCAGAGTCTGCAGGTTTTCTAAGGCATCCAGAGAAAATGCACGGGTGTGTGGAATTTTCAGACGGCCCTGGGTTTCTACTGAGAAGCTCATCCAGAGAATACAAGGGGTGTGGACTTACCCTTGTGAACGATCTAGCGATGGTCGCACGCCCGTGGGTAATTTCCGCACGGACGTGTGTTTTCCTGTAGAGACTTAGAAATTTTCCCAAGAAGACACAGGGGCGTGGACTCGCCCTTGTGGATGACCCAGTGACAAACGCACGGGCATGGGTAATTTCCACACGCCCGTGCGGATCTTTGTAGAAGAGCTCTCATCTATCCCGAGAATACACAGGGGCATGCGTCTACCCCTATGAACTAGCCTTGTGAAGTTCCACGCCAATGTGGAATTTTCCCAAGTGCGTGGCAAACACTTAGAGAATTTTCTCGGTTGGACAGAGGAGCCATAGGGGCGTGGAGATGCCCCTGTGGGTCGGGTGCACGGGCGTGGGGAATTTTTGCACACCCGTGTGGATGCGTTCAGAAGCATAATGTATTTTCCTAAGAGTCCACAGGGGCGTGCGTCTACCCCTGTGGAGCTCTCCAATGGAGTCACACGGGCGTGGGTAATTTCCACACGCCCGTGTGGATACGCATAATTCCAAGAGACGCGGGTTTGTCTTAAAATATCTTTGTGTTTCTTCTTTATTACAGCTTCAATGTCTCAGAGAACACCTTTAATCACTTCCCCGACCTTTTACCATCGATCTTGCAAGGTTTTACACAAGTTTCCCAGCAGATTTTTGAAGTTTTCATCTTTTCCTCATCGGTAAACCTTCTTTCTCTTTCTCTTCTCTATACTTGATGTTAATGGTTAAAAATGGTGAATGTTGTTTTGTTTCTATGATAAAATGATCTATGCATGCTTAGAGTGCGTTTAGAAACAAAATTTTTGGTGTATTTTTAGAATTTGGATGAGCAGCCATGTGGTTTCCACTTCCCCACGGCCGTGTGAATTCCTGCAGTATTATTTTGTGAGCTTCTTTGATCGTCCTTTCTTTAATTTTTGCAGATATGGCACCTCGTTCGAAGAAGCAAGAGGGTAAGCATCCTAGGGAGACTTCACCTGAGTTGGAGCACATTGAGTTCTCGAATCTTGAGCACCAGACTCGATTTGAGCGGTTATCGAGACTCAGGTTTGGACAGTCTCGTTTCGTGGACTTGACTCCGCTGAGAGAGGTTCAACGAGGAGATGAGCTGGCAGACGATATAGATGAGCTATTGGCCGTGGGGAGCTGGAGGAGGTTATTGACAATTCAAGAGCCAGTTTTCTTCCCACTAACACTAGAGATATTGGCATCTTTCAAGTTTGACCACCCGTATGGGAGGTTCGATATCATTGATGTCATATAGTTCAGAGCATTTAGACGCCAGCACTTTGACCCAGCAGCAAGCATTGGTGAACCTAAGCATCTGAGGAGTATGGACACTTGCCGACAATTACCCCAGCACCCTGACCCTGCAACAAGCATACCGAGCCTTATGTAGACAGGGACAGTATGAACCGGGAGTGTCCAAGGCCTCTTGTTTGTCCTGACTGAGTTATAGATACTTACACTCAATTATTAGCAGATCTGTGAATGGCCGAGGCAACAACACAGGTGTTTTGAGCCGACACTGGATGACACTGACACTTGACTCATCTTTCTTTTCATTACTTTTGCATTTCATTTTAAACTTGTACACTCAGAAATGATCTTTCTTCTGATTTTATCTTTTATTTTTGTCTCGAGTTTTATTTCATTGCTTTATCTTTTATATACTCGAGTTGTTTTTTGTTAATTGAGCTTCACTGAACCCCCTTATATATGCGTGCAGATGATCTTGTCGGTATGGGAATTGAGAACTAGTTATGGACACGACCAATGTGGCCCATGTGTGCTTCACAACCCTTTAGAACTTTACTCTCGAGAATTTAGCTCCATCAAATGTAACACTAGGAGTCAGGGGAGTATTGTTTCAATTGACCACTCCCACATATTTGCTTGATTGCTATACTTTATATTGTGCTTGCATGTGTATATTAAGGGCAATGTACATCCTAAGTGTGGGGGTGGGGAGAGTTCACTTTGCACATGTCCTTTACATATGTTTTGATTGATATACATGCTCACGTAGCCAATGGCGGTTCACTTTAGTTGCAATGTTTGTATTCTTGAATTTAGGAGAATTTTTAACATTGAATGTTCTCATGCAATAGTTTTTACTTGAATTTCTAGGAATGTTTGCCCGATTGACACTTGTTGCACCACTCGCTCATGAAACTCTTTTGGAAACTCAAGTTCGATGTTTAAGGGACTAATTAGTTTTTTTCTTGTTCTAATTTGGTGAAAAAAATTGGAAAAAGAAATGAAAGAAGAAAAAATAGATATATTGTTTAGTTGTGCATTTGGGGTAGAAAGAGCTACCATCTATGATGTATGAAGTTACTCTCATAAGTCGGATACTAGTTATGCCTTAATGAGAGAAAGAGCTATCTCATGGGATAAGTGAAAGCTACCACCCTGGTAGAAAGAGCTACCACCTCGAAAGTGTGAAAGCCACCTTAGCGGCCTCTTCGGAAAGGGCTACCTTAGAGGATGTGTGAAGCTATTACCATCTCTTTGCTTTGTTATGTTGTGTAGATAAATAAGTCCTTTACACTTAGAACTTTGAGGAGTATAGCTTGGGTTGAATTGATTGAGTTTACACACACTTACATGATTTCGAGTTGTTGTCCTTTTTTATTCAAGTTTTTAGCTAGAGAATGCTCTCCTTGCATGCTTTAGAAATTTCCCTTACTTGTGCTGAAATTTCCCTTACTTGTAGAATGCTCTCCTTGCATGCTTTAGTGAACGTAAGGCTGAGAACTTTCAATATTTCCTTCTTTTATGCTTCAATGTGTTATTTCTTTGCTTGAGGGCAAGCAAAAGTTTAAGTGTGGGGGAGTTTGATATGTGCTTGTGTGTTAAGAATGTGGAGTGTTCTTTCCTTACAATGAGCATAACTTTTATTAGGTTTAAATGGTAATATATGTGTATTTGTGTTCTTTTGTGCATGTAGGGTTGTGAAGCCATGTTTTGAGAAAAGAAGCCAAAAGTAGATCATGAATGCATTATTTGGTGGAATCTTCGAAGGAACAAATGCGAAGACACAAGTGGGGCTCTGAGATACGGGAATGTGTGCCAATCTCTATGTATTCAAGCTATTACAATAAGTTGGAAGGGCACGAAGGTAGTCACATTTGCGTATGCCGACTTATGCATTGATAGCAAGATCTTCACCAATGATGCTTTTGATTGAAGAAGAGCTATGATTTACTACATAAACGTGTGCCCATTTATGTTGCCTCGATGAAAAGTGTGGAATTGGGAGTGTCTCGGCAGAGTACTATAGTAGATTACTGTAGCGGTTACTGTTTACAGCCGGCCGAAAATCAGATTTCCAGAGAATTCACATGGGCGTGTGAAAATTATCCACGCCCGTGTGGAAAATCTACAGGGACGTGTGGATACCCAATTCTAGCCCTATTTAAGCCGTGATTCCGCCCGATTTTAGAGATCTTCTTTCCCCTTCTCTCCAACTTTTCTCCATCTTTTGAGAGGCCGTCGGCTAGGGTTTTAAGAGTCTTTTGGCACGTCTTTGGAGTGGTTCTCCGGATTCGACACCGTGCTTCGCTTGGAAGAAGGTTATTGGGGGAGCTTTCATCGGCACCGATCAGGCGAGGTGTGCCCTAGGTCGGACGAGGGGGCCTTTGGAGAAGATGAGGCTACTCCACACGACCATCGACATTAATACTGAGGGGTTTTTCCTATGGATTGCTTATCTTTACTTTCGATTTCATTGCTGATTTTATTGTGCTCTATGGAGAGCTAACCCCCCCTAGTGGGTACTTGGATTTTGTAAACCCTAGGATGTTATTGTTTTATTTATCTTTCATTATGCTTTCCTTAATTGATTCTTTTATTTGGGTTCCAATCTTGAATGCTTGTTGAATGATTTCTCCCTTAGAGTGACACTAGGGTTGAGAGTCAATATTGGTAATCTTTGTGGATTGGTGACATGCCATGAGGGTTAGACAAAGCTAGATTGGAGAGGGCTGAGAGGGTGAGTCGAGAGGTAGCGGAGCATCCACTTTCCCCTCCGGTGTGATTTATCCTACCTCCATTTCCTAGAGCTCTTTGCGGTTACAATAGAGTGAAGTGCTAAGGGATGAACTCGGCTAGAGCTTAGTTGCGCGAGCAACAGAGTGAAATGTTGAAGTGACTCGGGGATGTATGTTCTAATTCATGGGAATCTCATCTACACAACATCAATAATATAATCATTAAACAATCATGCATTCAATCACAATCAACTATAAAGATTAATTAATTGCCAAAGATAGTTCACAAGTAAAATTTAAGGTACTTTGCCATACAATTCCCCTTGAATTGCGATCCTATAGATCTAGAATAATGATTGAAATAGTAAAGATCGACGAGACAAAGAATAAAGAATTCCTAAAACTAACTCCCTCCAATAGTTCTTGGTTGAGGTTGAGAATATCCCAAGATTTTCAAGACGACACCAAATCTCTTCGCGCGGCGCCCTCCACTATTGATGTACGTTGAATCTTCCTTGAGAAACTCACCGGAATCTACTGAAATCTTGATGAAACTTGTCTCTAGCCACACAAGTCTCCAGAAATCCAGTATCCCCTCCTAAATTCGGCAAAAGAATCCCTCATTCAATGTAAAACCTAAGGATATTTATAACTTGAGTTTGCCATGGCCTCACCACACATATTGTGAAGGCTGTGGTGATTAAGTTTTATTGCTTGGGTAGCAAGTTACATCCTGGCACAGTTTATCTCAGTGTTGTGTGGATTGGCCACGGGTGTTATGATTTACAACGCCTGTTGTGGAGGTCGTTGTAACTTATGTGTTATTTTTTATGGCTCCACATTGGCATGGCTAGTTACAACCATGATGGAAGTGTACAACGACCGTGGTCAGGTGTCACCAAGGCCGTTGTGAGTCATGATGGTGCTCTGATTTAGCAAATTGATTTGTTTTGCTTCGAAATGCCTCTATATTCACTTTTTTAGCCCTAAGATTGAATGAAATGAATGAAATTTTATACTAGTTTGGTGCTAAGCATGTAAAATCTTATGCTAAATATAGTATAAATAATGTACAAAATACGCGTTTTAAAGCACTTATCAGTCATAAACTAGACCATAACACCATACAGAAGATCTTACCGATGGGACTTACGGGCTGCAAGTGATCCTGAAAGGCTCACGACCTATCATCCCCAGCTCCTTATGGCCACATCCTTACTCCCATAAGTGGTGCAGTATAATTATTCTTGATGAAGGTGTTTAGGGCATCTTTTGTTCTATTTAAGGCTAGGCTTAGGGAAAATAAGGGAGGGCAGATCTCCAAGGATTTAGTGGTGAATTAAGAGGGACAATCAACCCACCTATCTTGGAAAAGAAATGTTGTAGCCATTAAGATTAACTTGGCGATGTTCGTGGAAGGCTCTTGGCTGTTCTTCGGTAATCATCTCTTGGCATAATTGAGAAGAGGGTTTTCATGTCTTATTTGATTCTCATTGTGTCTTGCTATTTGGATACATGTTCTCCATATGTAGAGAGATAATTTTGTAGATGTTCGGGTATAGTTGAACTCTAGAGTTCTTTGACATTGGTTGTGGATCTTGTTGCTTTAATTTTTTCTTAATTGCAATCCATATTATTTGAATCTTATTGCGTGTTTTGTATGGCTTGAATACTAACAAGGAGAAAGCCTTAGTTCTCATGTATGATGTGCTTTATGACTAGAAGAAATACCCACCTAGCATAGACATGCCGTGATTGGAGGAGATTATGAGTAAGCCTAGCAATGGGGGTACTTTGGAGTAGAGAATTCTCCTCCCTCAATCTTCCCGAGTGAATTAAGAAGTGATTTTTTTGCTCTTTGCAATCGTAGGGTATAGATTTTAGGAAAAATCACATTTTTATTTTGTATGGGATTAGGAAAAATCTTTGGGTAGGAAGGACTTTATATTTCAAAAATTCTTGTTAGTTCATATTGAGATTTCATAGAGTGCAATGCGATTGTGGGGTGTCTATATCAGCACTGTATTGAATCAATTATTAATCGCCCTTACAAGAGGGGTTTAATATATTTTAGGATTTCTCTTGGTTCAAATAAGATTGCATGCTTATACAACCTTTGCTCTGAACTTAACAAATCCTAGAGGGATAATATGCCAGGGCATCGCATTTCCCCCTTGTTTCTCGACTGATTTTATTTCCACATTCTTGTCTTCTTTTCTCTTGTTTCTTAGTTTGTTCACACACATCACAATATCTTTTTACGCTAGTTTTTAGGATTAAGACTAGTACTAGTACTTTCAATCTTCCCTATGGATGGATATTTGATCAGCATGTACACTTGGGTCCCTATCAACCCCTAAAATGATAAAAAAACTCCAAAAATAGATAGAAAACAAAAGAAAACTAGACTCAAAACTAAAACTCTGCCTCCAAAGCAACCTCAGCAACCTTATTGGTAAATCCACTCCTTTGTGAAAGAGAGATAATCTTGGATTTTGGCGAGCATAATTATAGTGTTTCTCATCCTCTAAAGCTTTGAGATCACTTGTATTGATGCTATCCAAAAGATTTTGACAATTATTTAGGATGAAATTTGGTCTAATAGACCACTATTTATAGATTTCCATGCCTTTTAGCAGGGCTAGTCCCTCAGCATGTAGGCTGGAATCAATTGAATTGGAACAACATCCTGCTAACAAAATATATTTCCCATCGACCAGTGATAAAAATCTAATGCTAGCTTTAGAATTCTCATCAACTCACATGGCATTAGAGAGCAAAGAAATATTAGAAAAGAGAAGCTTCCCTGATTAAAACATAATCTTTCTCCATGAAATCCTTGATGATGTGCATAGCCATGCAATCAGTGCTCAAAAATTGGGGCTGAATTTTGCTAAAGTTAGCCTACATCTAGCTTTGATGGATGTGAACACTTGTAAGTGCACGGGGTTATGTAGTAATACCTCTCACGCAAGCACAAGATGATCATATTCCAAAGGCTAAAGGAGATATCCTTACTTTCTCTTTGCGAGTTGTTTAGTCTACAGGTTCGAGGGAGCTCTAAACTACAATAGAAATAAAAAGAACTCAAGAAAAGAGTTTATAATCGAGCCAAAAGAGGGTGAAAATCAAGGGGTGAAAATTGTCACGGATGCAGATTCCCCTAGGGCTACTAAAGTGAGAAGGATGCTATTATTACCATGAAACTGGTGGTTTGGACCTAGAGATTCAAAAGATAGGTCAATCCGATGGTCAAGGCAATTGACCCCTAGTCCAATATGAGTATTGATACTAAATTTCTTCTGACCAAATCCTCCTACAATCACAATAAATGTAGGGAATTCTCTAATTAGAGCTGATACTCAAACTAGTTCCAACCCTAATGTTCGGAGGGGTACAGAATACCCGATGGTCATGGCGTATTTGTCTAGGGATCCCCTTCAAGCTAGGTGAGTCTAGTACAAGGGCTTTGGTCACACTACCAAGTACAATCTAGAAAATGACATACAGAGTTCTCATGTATACCAATGCATCAAAATACACCAAGCTTGAATCTCAAACATATCAATTATAATGAAAGTGAATCAAAACATTCAACTACACAAGTTCACCAAAAGGTTCACCGACATTCGGTGACCTTGGGGTTTAGTTGTTCATGCTAACTGACACACACCGCAAGTGCATGGGTTGTTGAAGTAATAAAAGTACCCTAGTGAGTGGGTAGTCGTATCCACTGGAAAAAATGATCAAAAACACAAGATTTGCTATTTAACTATGGTGAAGATGAATCAATAGTGGTGTGAACAATATGAATGTGAAAAGAAAAGAAAGAAAGAAAACAAGAAAGAGAGACACAGTAAAATGAGAAGAAAGACAATTGATAGAAAATGGGGCACCCAGACATTGCTCATCCTAGGGCTATTGCTTCAAGTGCAAGACCGATTATTATGTCTCCCACTGATGTCCAATGAGTCGTGGAAATCCTTAAACGCATGGTTCCAAACCAAAGGTCAATTGTCACTAACCCAACACTATGCCTCGAAGGAGAAATCGCTCAATCTCAACACTTCACACCATGTAAGGTTACTGAAAGCTCTAGGGACTCCAAGTGATAAACCCTATTCCCTAATATAGACCTAACCCTTTGGTCCAGACAAAAGACCCCTAGTCACAATTAAGCCCTAACACTAAGGATTACTTCAATGCTTCACTCTGTTGCTTGCGCAACTAATTCCAAGCGGAGTTCCTCTATTAGCACTTCACTCTATTGTGACTGCAAAGAACTCATGGAACATGGATGTAGGATAAACCACACCGGAGTGGAAAGGGGACGTTCCGCTACCTCTCGACTCACCCTCTCGACCCTCTCCAATCTTGCTTTATCTAACCCTCATGGTGTGTCAAAAATCCACAAAGATTACTAAGATGGATTCTCAACCCCAGTGTCACTTTCAGGGAAAATCAACTTAACAAGCATTCAAGATTGGAACTCAATAAGAACATCAATTAAAGAAAACATAATAAAAGGTCAATAAAACAAAATCATCCTAGGATTTACAAGTCCAAGCGCCCACTAGGGGTTTAGCTCTCCATGGAGAAAGATACAATCAATAATGAAATTAAGAGTAAAAACATGTAATCCATGAGTAAAACCCCCTTATATTCTGTATCGATGGTCTTGTGGAGTAGCCTCATCTTCTCTAAAGGTTCCCTCGTCAAGCTTAGGGCACATCTCGCCGAGTTGATGCTGACGAACGCTCCCCCAATAACTATCTTCTGAAGGAACGTGGTGATGAAGGTCATAGAACCACTCCAAAAACCTTGCCAAAGCCTCTCCAAATCCTAGTCGCGAGCACCTCAAAAGATGAGAAGAAGATGGGCAAAAGATTGGGGAAAGATTCCTTAAAACGGCTTAAATCACGGATTTAAATAGGCTAGACTCGGGCATCCACACGGGCGTGTGGAATTTTGACATGCCTGTGTGAATCTCTAGGAAATCAATTTTTGCGATCTGTGAATGGGCACACATCCATGCTTTATATCGTGCTGTGTTTGCAATAAAAATCACCTTGATGATGATCTTGCTAACCTTGTATAAGTCAGAACAATTGAATGTGACTGCCTTTATACCCCTCTAGACCATGTATTTGCTTGAGCATAATGGAGGTTGGTACACTATCATGTGTCTTTAAGCACAACTCATGTCTTCTTCCAGCTTCTCTTACCCCAGATCTAGAGGTGGAGATGAGAGCTCTAAGGTAGGAGGAGATCATTGCCCAAAAAGCCATAAAAACCTCTTTTAAAACCATTCTCAGGTTAGCTTTATGGTTTAGTTCATGGGCGTGAAGGAACCCATAAGAGTCTCGGGATTTCCGCAGAAATTTTTATGGAGTCCTATAGTACTGCACATTCTCTAGCCAGTTTGCGGGTGTCTTCACTGGCGTCTGAATGGATGTCAACAAGACTTGAGACTTCGCTGTTTCTTAACTCCATCATGCTACAATGTCTGCTACAGTATTGTTATAGTACCCGGGGCTCTAAAATGTTGTTTTCAGTGTCTATTTCTTTCTTAATTGAGTCGTCGAGCTCACTTGACCATCTTTGAGGCTTGTAACATGGATTGGACCAATTAAACCATAAAAACAACATTGATTCATCAATTTATTCATAAATAGTACAATGAATATATGTATAGAGTACATATATTTAGGCGTTTATCAAACATCCCCACACCTAAGCATTTGCTTGTCCCCAAGCAAACAATCATGAAGAATAGGGGAAAGAAGATAAAATGGCTATATGTATGACCTCAAGCTCAAAAGTAAAAAACTCCACAAGCACAAATGAAAAGAAATCAAGATAGTGAGTTACTCTACAGGTAAGTAAGTAGAAAAATAGTCTTGTTTCACCTAAATCACTCATGTGAATGTGTGTAAACTTCCAACCTCATCCTCCACACCCTGGATTACCCCAAGATGTCCATTCACTCCACACACGATGATAATTGGTGTTAGAAATGCTAAAGACACCATTAATAGTCGGTTAAGAGTCCTTTAGTTCCTAAACATAACTCTAGCCTTTAAGTGCCAGTACAACAGGTTCCAGGAGATCAATAGAGATATTTTATTTTATTTTATGCGTATATATGTTTTTTTTTGAGTCCGACTAACGTAGATTGCACAAAAATCTTTTTGGAGGATGCACATTCTGATTAGGCACAAGAGCCATCCAACTTATTTGATTATATGTCTATATAGATGCATTCATGCTTTATTAGCAGAGGAATACTGTCATATACTTCTTTTTATTCTCTCTTTTTTTTTCTTTGTTTTCTTTTATTTTATATACATACTATATCTCACGTCCCCTAATAAGTGCTTGTGTATAAGTAATATGAAATATTCTTTTCTTACATTGAGGATTATGTTTCTCAGATTTTATCACTTATTCGTGTGTATACATGTTTTTTTTGTGCATTTAGGTTTGTGGAGACAATTATAGAAGAAAAAAACCAAAAGTAGATCGTGGATGCATTTGTTGATAAAATCTTGGAGTGAACAAACATGAAGACACAAGTTGTGCTCAAAGACATGTAAGTGTGTGCCAACCTCCATTTTTGCTCTAGCGAACATACAAATTGGAGAGACACAAAGATAGTCACACTCATGTATTCTAACTTGTGCAATACTAGCAAGATCTTCATCAATGTTATTTCATTAAAGACACAACGCGATCTACCGCATGGTTGTGTGCCCATTCTTGTGGCCTCAATGAATAGTGTGGATTCGGGAATATTTTGGTGGATCACTGCAGCAAATCACTGTAGCAATTACTGTTTACAGCTCACAGGAAATAGAATTCTGCAAATTCATATGGGCATGTGGAAATTTCACACGCCCGTGTGGATGCCCGATTCCAACCCCTATAAAACCTCGATTTCAGACGTTTTAAGGGATTCTCTTCCTATCTTTTTCCCATCTATGGAGGTGCTCGCGGCTAGGGTTTGGAGAGGCTTTGGCTAGGTCTTTGCAGTAGTTCTATGGCCTTCAAAATCACATTCCTTTGGAAGATAGTTATTGAGGGAGCTTCCTTCAGCATCTATTCGGAGAGGTGTTCCCTACGCTTGACGAGGAAACCCTTGGAGAAGACGAAGCAACTCCACAAGACTTTCGATATGGACTACAAGGGGGTTTTATCTATGGATAGCATGCTTTTACTTTTGATTTCATTATTGATTGTATCTTGCTCCATGGAGAGCTATACTCCTAGTGGGGTCTTGGACTTGTAAACCCTAGGATGATTTTGTTTCATTGATTGTTTATTATATTTCTCTAATTGATGTTTTAATTGAGTTCCAACCTTGAATGCTTGTTGATTTGATTTTCTCTAAGAATGACATTAGGGTTGAGAAGCTTTATTGGTAATCCTTGTGAATGAGTGACACTTCATTAGGATTAGACAAAGCTTAGTTGGAGAGGGTTGAGAGGGTGAGTCGAGAGATAGCGGAAAGTCCCCTTTTGCTTTTGGTGTGATTTATCCTGCCTCCACGTTCCAAGAGTTCTTTGCGGTCACAATAGAGTGATGTGCTAAGAGACGAACTCTGCTAGGGCTTAGTTGCGCAAGCAACAAAGTGAAGTGTTGAAGTAATCGTTAGTGCTAGCGCCTAATTGTGACTATGGGTCTTTCGCTCAGACCAAAGGGTTAGATCTATATTAGGGAATACAGTTTATCATTTGGAGTCCCTAGAGCTTTAAGAAATCTTGCACAGTGTAAGGCGTCAAGAGTATTTTCCGTCGGGACATAGTGTAGTGTTAGTCACGGTTGACCTTAGGTCTAGGACCGTGTGTTTTAAGATGTCCATGACTCATTAAGCATCATTTAGGAGACGTAATGATTGGTATTGTACTTGAAATAATAGTCCTAAGGTGAGCAATGTCCGGGTGCCCCATTTTTTATCGATTGCCTCTCCTACTATTCCGTTGCGTCTTTTTCTTCTTTTCTTTATTTTTTATTTGCATTGATATTATTCACAAAACTCTTGAATCATCTTCACTATAGTTAAATAGCAATTCTTGTGTTTCTCAGCACTATTCCCTGTGGATACGACTACCCACTCACGTGGTTATTTTATTACTTTGATAGCCCGTGCACTTGCTGTACACACACACAAGTGGTGTGTCAAGTTTTTGGCTCCATTATCAGGGAATAGGCAATTTGGAAGCATTTTTGCACTTTGCAATTTTAGCTATTCATCACTTATTCTATTTTACACTTTCTTATTCTTCCATCATTTTGATTTTATTTTCTTTCTTTGGTTATAGATCCAGGTTATAACCCGAGGAAAACCTTTGACTTTAGTTAAAGAAGATATGAACTTTGGAAGGAGAATTCATAGAAAAGGAAAAGAACCTGTGTAAGAACAGTCAAATATAGTTGAGATAGAAGGTGAAGGGTTCGATAATATGGTAAAATAGAATGAGCAGCAGAGGATGCTCTCAGATTATGCTATCAAGTTAATGGCTGACAACGCCCTTTTGCGTGTGTATCGCAAGTGCATGGGTTTGTCGAAGTAATAACACCCTGGTGAGTGGGTAGTCGAATCCACAGGGAATAGTGATTAGAAACACAAAGATTGCTATTTAACCAGAAGGAAATGAATTAATAGTGATGTGAATAAGAATAAATGCAAATAGAAATGATAAAAGAAGAATGAGCCGCAAATAAAAGATAGGAGAGGCAATCGACGATAAATGGGGTGTTCAGACATTGCTCACCCTAGGACTACTGTTTCAAGTGCAAGACCAATCATTATGTTTCCTAATTAATGTCTAATGAGTCATGGAGATCCTTAAACAGAAGGCCACAAACTTAAGGTCAACCGTGACTAACCCTACACTATGTCCCAGTGGAGAAATCTCTTAGTCTCGACACCTCACACTGTGCTAGGTTGCTTTAGGCTCTAGGGATTCCAAGTGATAAACCCTATTCCTTAAAATAGATCTAACGCTTTGGTCCAGGCGAAAGACCCCTAGTCAAAATTAAGCTGCAGATACTAAGGATTACTTTAATGCTTCACTCTGTTGCTTGCGCAACTAAGCCCCAACGGAGTTCGTCTCTTAGCACTTGACAACGCGCATTGTGTGTGTCCTGCAAGTGCACGGGTTTATCAAAGTAATAAAACCACAGGTGAGTGGGTATCGTATCCATAGGGAGTAGGGAGTAAAAAAAAACTTAAATTGTTTCTTAACTAGTGAAAAATGAATAGTTATTTGTGTGATAAGATGTAATGCAAACAAAAGTAAGAGAGATAAGAGAGAGAACAAGTAAAGGAGAGATAAGGCAATCGATATAAATGGGTTACTCGGATATTGATCTGCCTAGGACAATCGTTTCAAGTGCAAAAACCCTCTAATATGCTTCCTAGCTAATATATTAATGAGTCGTGGAGATCTTTTAATACATGGTCCCAAATCTAAGGTCAACCATGGCTAACCCTATACATGTCCCGGAGGAGAAATTGTACAATCTCTCAACCTCGCACTCGTATAGAATTGCAATGAGTTCTAGGGATTCCATGTGATAAATCCTCTTGCTATATTTAGACTTAACCCTTTGGTCCAGGCGGAAAGTCCCTTGTCACAATTAAGCCCTAAATGCTAAAATCACTTCAACGCTTCACTCCATTGCACTCACAACTAAGCCCCAGCTGAAGGTCATCCCTTATCCCATTCACTCTACTATGACTGCAAAGAACTCGAGGAATTAGAGGTAGAATAAATCACACCGGAGAGGAAAGGGGACGCTCCGCTACCTCTCGACTCACCCTCTCAACCCTCTCCAATCTAGCTTTGTCTAACTCTCGTGGTGTGCCACTCACTCACAAGGGTTACCAACAAGAACTCTCAACCCTAGTGTCACTCTAAGGGAGTATTCATACAATCAATGCATTCAAGATTGGAACTCAATAAAAACATCAATTAATGGAAGCATAATAAAAAGGTTCAAAGAAACAATTACATCCTAGGGTTCACAATACAAGTACCCACTAGGGGATTTAGCTCTCCATGGAGCTAATTACAATCAATGAAATCAAATGTAAAAACAAATAATTCATAGAAAACCCCCTCGATGGTCGTGATGATGGTCTTGTGGAGAGTCCTCTACTTGTCGAAGGGTCCCTTTGTCCGGCCTAGGATACACCTTGCCGGATCGATGCTGACGAAAGCTCTCCCACTAACCTTCTTTAAACGGAGCACGATGTCAGAGCCATAGAACCTCTCCTAATCCCAAGCCAATACCTCTCAAAATCCTAACCGCAGCCCTCTCTCAAGTTGGGGAAAAGATGGAGAAAAGAATCCTGAAATCGTGGCTGAAATCGACCTGAAATAGGGCTGGAATCGGGAATCCACACGCCCATGTGAATATTTGATAAGTGCTTGTGCGATATGAATGTGAAGCATTCATTCCTTATGTTGAGTGATAAGTGCTTGAGTAGACATATTTTTATATATGTTTTACATGCATTGAGCATCATTTTTACCATGGTTTATGTCTCATATTGTGTATTTGGTGTTCTTTTATGCATATAGGTTGTGAATGCCTTGAAGAGTAAAAAGGAAGCAAAGATGGACTATAAAGACATATTGTTGGGAGTTCTTGTTCAATTCAAGGACCAAGACATGAGAGGAGTTCATAAACGTGGAGATGTGTGCCAACTTCCAAGAAGATTCAAGTCAATTCACTAGTTGGAAGGGCACAAAGGCAGCCACATCTTCATGTTCCTTCTCTTTGTGAAGATTGCAAGACCTCTCAAAGATACGTCAATGAAGAAAAGTTTTATAGCCTACCACATGGACGTGTGCCCGGACATGTGGGCTCAAGAGAAGAGTGTTTGGACCGCGTTTTGTGAAAAGTACTGTAGCAATTCCTATAGCCTAGCAGTACTATAGTAAAATTACTGTTCACGCGGCCGTGTGAAAATTCCGCGCCCCGGCGTGGAAATTCCTGTAGCCCAAGCAGGCGCGTGGAAAATCCACACGGGTGCATGAGAGCATGTGACAGACGCAATCTAAGGCCTATAAATAGCCATTTTGCCCTATTCTTTCTCATCTTTTGTGCGGCTCTTGAGGGGTGAGACGGATAGGGTTTGGAGAGGAGGCATTTGCGGCTTTGGAGGTGCTTCATCACCAACTTTGATCGATTCCTCCTCTGTCATAGCTTCAAGGAAGCCACCGGTGAACCTAGCTTCGGAGTAAGTCCTTCAAGACGTCGAAGCTCTCCATCAAGGCCATCAGTTCATATATAAGGGGGTTTATTTCTATGGTTTTAATGTACTTTTATTCACTGATGGTGTATTTTGTATGTTTCTCCAAGGAGAGCTAAAACCCTAGAGGGTATTTGGGCATGTGAACCTTAGGATTCTCATCTTTTGTGGATTTGCTTAGTGTTTCTATTTAATTCGAGTTTGATTAAGTTTTAATCTTGATTGTCTAATGCTTGCTTGCCTTATTGATCTTTTGGTTATTTGGTTTGCATGATTTGTTACCTTTGTGAGAGAGAGGTCTCCATTAGGGTTAGAATCTCAAGATTGAAGAGGGTTGAGAGGGCAAGTCATGAGATAGTGAGCATTTCCTTTCCCCTCCGATTGGTGTATTCTATCTCTGTTCCCTAAGCTCTATGCAACCATATTTGGTGTGAGGCGTGAGATTGAGAGATTTCTCCGCCTGGACCTTGTAGGGGGTTAGGATCCTTCGTCGGAAATTAGGGTTGGATCAATGTTTAGGAATCGGATACACCTCTTGGAATCCCTAGAGTGCTTTGCCGTCATATGTGGTGTGAGGTGTTGAGATTGAGCGATTTCTCCATCGGGACCTCGTAGAGGACTAGTATTGGTGATCGGGAGGCCAGATCCGATTATATTTGGATTTCCACGACTTAACTTATTCTTCATAGAAACACTTTGCTTATTCGGTACCTAATACCTGAATCCTAGGGAGAGCATTGCCCGAATACCCCACTTTTACTAATTGAGATCTCCCTCCATTTCACCCTTGCATATTCGTCTCCGGTATTCATTTCTTCACACATTAGATCACCACACCTTTTCATTTATCATTAGACTAGAAAGCAGATAAGAAGTTAGTACTAGTAGCCCTGTTCCCTGTGGATTCGACTACCCACTCACCGGGGTAATTATTACTTCGACACCCATGCACTTGTAGTTTACACGCATATTCGGACGCGTGTCATTGAGCATTACTTTTCTCGGGTTTTTATACTAATATATGTGTTTTTATGTTACTTTCGTGCATGTGGGGTTGTGAGGCCGATTATGAAGGAAAGAAGCCAATGTGGATCACAATGCACCGATTTTGGAGGAAATCTTGCTAAGGTTCAAACGCGAAGACATAGGTGTGGTGTGAGATGCTAGAGTGTGTGCCAACCTCCTCGTATTCTAGTTGGCACATCCATTTGGAGGGGCACAAGGGCAGTCACACTCGAGCATTCTGACTTATGCACATAGAACAAGAGCTCCACCAACTTGTCTATCATTGAAGAAGCAAGTGATCCAAGACGTGAATGTGTGCCCGTTTGCGTTACCCCGATAAAAGTATGGATTCGGGAAGCTATTCAGGATGGATACTGTAGCATAGCACTGTAGCAACACTGTTCACAGCCGGCCGAGAAAATAGGAATTCATAGAATCCACACGGGCGTGTGGAAATTATCCACACCCGTGTGGAAATTCGGCATGGGCTTGTGAAAAATCCACAGGCCCGTGAAGTCACTCGATTCCAGCCCTATTTAAAGCCGATTCATCCCTGATTTCAACATTCTCTTCTCCATCTTTTCCCCAACTTGAGAGAGGGCTTCGGCTAGGGTTTTGAGGGGTATTGGCTAGGTTTTTGGAGAGGTTCTACGGCTCCGACATCGTCATTCCTTAGGAAGAAGGTTGGTAGGGGAGCTTCTATCGAGGCGTATCCTATACTGGACGAGGGAATCCTTGGACGACGAGTAGAGGACTCTCCACAAGACCATCAACACGACCATCGAGGGGATTTCTCTATGGATTCATTACTTTTACATTCTATTTCTTTGATTGTATTTAGCTCCATAGAGAGCTAAACTCCTAGTGGGTACTTGGGTATTTGTGAACCCTAGGATATATTTGTTTCATTGAATCTCTTTATTATGCTTTCAATTAATTGATGTTTATTGTAAGTTCCAACCTTGAATGCTTGATTGTATGAACATTTCCCCTAGAGTGACACTAGGGTTGAGAGTTCTCGTTGGTAACCTTGCGAGTGAGTGACACACTGCGAGCGTTAGACAAAGCTAGGTTGGAAGGGTTGAGAGGGTGAGTTGAGAGGTACAGGAGTGCCCCTTTTCCCCTCCGACATGATAGATTCTACCTCCGTTCCTCGAGTTCTTTGTGGCCATAATAGAGTGAATGGTCTAAGGGATGAACTTCCGCTGGGGCTTAGTTGCGCGTGCAACGGAGTGAAGCATTGAGGTGATCTTAGTATCTAGGGCTTAATCGTGGTTAGGGACCTTCCACCTGGACCAAAGGGTTAGGTCTATAATTAGGAAGAGATTTATCACTTGGAATCCGTAGAGCTCATTGAAACTCTATGCGAGTGCGAGGTTGAGAGGTTATCTAATCTCTCCTCCGGGACATGTATAGAGTTAGGCATAGTTGACCTTAGATTTGGGACTATGTAATTAAGGATTTCCACGACTCACCATTGTATTGATTAGGAAGCATAATAGAGGGTTCTTGCACTTGAAACAATTATCCTAGGTGGAGCATTATCCGAGTACCCCATCTTTATAGATTGCCTTATCTCCTACTTTACTCGTGCTCTCTTACTTGTTGCTTTTACCTTTGAGAATTGAATCATTGTCACACTTATCACTAATGATCTTTCACATAGCTAAGAAGCGAATTAAGTGTTTTTATTCCCTACTCCCTGTGGATTCAATACCCGCTCATCCGGGATTATTACTTCGACAAACCTGTGCACTTGCGGGATATACGCAAGGGGACCTTGTCAATATTTCACATGGCCCGTGTGGAATTAACGCACGGGCATGTGGAATTTCCACACACCCTTGTGGCTTCTCTGGAGAACGTCTTCTTCTGCCGGTCGTGAACAGTACATGTTAAAGTATTTTACTACAGTGTTACTACAGTGCCATGCTATCGTACCGGTCTGAAACACTCCCGGGCACACGTTTATGTCATAGATCGCTTTGCTTCTTCAATGAACGGCCGTGTTGGTGGAGATCTTGTTACACATGCACAAGCCAGAATACTTAGAATGTGACTGCCTCTTTGCCCCTCCAAATCATTGTGCTGGCTTGAATATAGGGAGGTTGGCACAAATTCTAGCATCTTAAACCCATCTTATGTCTTCGCGTTTGAACCTTCTCAAGATTTCCTCCAAATGGTGCACTCAAGATCTACATTGGCTTCTTTCTATGAGATTCGGCTTCACAACCCTATATGCATGAAAGTAACATAAATGCAGACATATTAGCATTAAAACCTGATAAAAGTAATGCTTATCATAAGGAAAGAACACTTCATATTCTTATAACACAAGCACTTATCAAACTCCCCCACACTTAAGCTTTTGCTTATCCTCAAGCAAAAATTAAAACATTGTATGCATAGATGAAGGAAATATTGGAAGTGCGTAGCCTTAGGTTCACCAAAGCATGCAAAGAGAGCATTCTACAATTTAGGGAGATTTTAACACTAAATATGAAAAATCAATTCTCTAGCAAAAAACTTGAATAAAAAAGGACAACAAACCCGAAATCGTGTAAGTGTGTGAACTCACTCAAGTCAACCCAAACTATACTCCCAAAGTTCTACATATAAGGGACTTATTTATCTTCAAAAGGTAACAAAAATTCAAAAAGGGTAGTAGCTTCACAAATCCTCTAAGATAGCCCTTTCCAAAGAGGCTGCTAAGGTGGCTTTCAGATTTTTGAGGTGGTAGCTCTTTCTACCGGGGTGGTAGCTTTCACACATCCCATGGGATTGCTCTTTCTCTCATTAGGGCATAACTAGTATCCGACTTATGAGAGTAGCTTCATACATCATAGGTGGTAGCTCTTTCCACCCAACAAGCACAACTAAACAACAAAACTATTTTGTTCTTTCTTTTAATTTTTCCTTTTTCCTTTTTTTTCACAAATAACAAAAGGAATAACAATAATTAGACACTTTAACATCGAATGTGAGTTTCCAAAAGAGTTTAAAGAGTGAGTAGTGCAACAAGTGTCGATCTGGCAAAAATTCCTACAAATTCAAGCAAAAACTAGAGCATGAAAACATTCAATGTTAAAAATTCTCCTCCTAAACACAAGAATACAATCATTGCAACTAAGGTGAACCGCCATTGGCTATGTGAGCATGTATAACAATCAAGACTAATATAAAAGAGATGTGTGCACTATGAAACTCCCCCCCCCCCACACACACTTAAGTTGTACAATGTCCCCAATGTACACATGCAAGCTCACTCATGATGTATATAAATCAAGAATAAATGTGGGAGAAGCAATCGAAAAAATACTCCTCTGACTCCTAGTGTTGCATTTGATGCAGCCAATTCATTGGGAGTAGTGTTCCAACGGGTTGTGAAGCACACACGGCCAAGTACCGAAGCACCTTGGCCGCATTTATGACAAGTTCTCAATTCCCATGATGACAAGACCATCTACATGCATACACGAGGGGGTTCAGTGAAGCTCAATAAAACAAAAATAGCTCGAGTATATAAAGGATAGAGAAATGAATATAACTCGAGACAACAAAATGAAAATATAAACTCAGAAGGAAAGTCCTTTTTGAGTATACAAGTCCAAAAGGAAATGTAAAAAGTAAATAAATGAAAAACAAAATCAAGTGTCAGTGCCGCGCTCGGGCTTCCCTGCTGGATAGTCGAACGACACTGGTGGATCTGGTGAGGATGATGCAGGAGGTGCCTGAGAGGGGCGGAGTCGCATCTCAAATGGTAATCTCATGTCTCGCTCCAGCAAATGCTGTATGACGTCAAACCGTGCCATGAACTCTGTGTGGTTCGCGATCTGTATGGCACGAATCTCAGCCACATCCTGCTGCAATATCCCTACAGCACTCTTGAACCTCTCAAAACGATCATGGCCTCGAGTCGGAGAGAAAACCCGCACTGGTGGGGGCTCATACACTGGAAGGGTCGCCTCTGTCTGTTCTCGCTCTTGTTATGGCTCTAAAGCTGGCTGAAACCCCTTTGCTGTGGCTTCATCAGACACAAATGGCTCTAGTGGGGCATGTTCAACATATAAACACCATCCCGATATTTCCTGATCATACCCATGAGCCTCATTGTCTCTAACCCGAGAGGTGCTAGTATTATCGTTTTCTCAGCCCCTCTAATCGTATCTCGTAGGCCCATCCCAAGGATGAGTCTAGTGATGTATGGACCTGAGAAATGACACCAAGCCTAGGATAATGTCCCTGATACCTCAGATATTCTGCTAAAATGTGTCCCAAATGAATCAGATCATCCAGCACCATAGAGTATAAATATAAAAGGTCCTTCTTGCTGAGGACTCCCGTACTGTCGCCGTGTCTGTTCACTGATCTACTCAAGATAGCGTGAAGATATCTGTAACTAGGTCTAGAAAGACACGTAGCCTTGGACACTCCTGGCTCATACCGACCCTGACCACATAGTATTCTGTAAGCCTTCTGGGGAGTCAAACTTCCACAATAGTCAGTCGACAACTCATCATACTCCTCCGTCTTGGTGAACTCCTCATCATATAACCCAAGTCGAAAGGAAAACTGTATGAGGCTCTATGATATTGCCCAAAAGCTCTGAATTGAATGGTATCGACGCTATCAAAATCTGCATAAGAGCGGTCAAACTCAAATGAGGCGAGTACCTCCAATATGAGCAGGCGGATAGCGGGGTCATGAATAATCAATAGCTTGTGCCAACTTCCCACAGATAGTAATTTCTTGACCTCATCGGCCATGTTGTTTGCTCACTGTACTTCCCTAAGTGAGCTCATATCTGGGATACGTGTCTGACCGAACTTAAGCTTTGCTAGTAGCTCAATTCCACACGCCAGTGTAGATTCACGAGGCGTGCAAACCACACAGCCCCTGTGATGAAAACCTATGAATACACCTCTCCCATACTTCTAGAGCTCATTATTAACATATCATAACCATTTTAGCATGAAACTGAGGTACATTTACTAGTTTAATTGAAGAGAATCGAATAAAATCAAATAAGGGTGTCCTCTAGATAAAACAAGGGTTTACTGATGGGATGAGACTAATAACCTTTGAAATCGGCGGGAATCACAAAGTATTAACTCAAAATCAATGCTGGGAGGTCGGGAGAATGCGGGAGAGTGTTTTCAAGTGATGGAAGGTGTGCTAAGGAGAGAGCTTATAAGATTTATAAAGAAGGGACACAGCTTTATGATGCCTACACATGCACACGGGCGTGTCAAAATTACACACACCCGTATGTCTTCACACGAGAGATTCACAGGGGCGGACACACGCCCCTGCGCGCTCTGGGAAAACACTCATCCTCTCTATACACAATCGCACGGGCGTGCAGAAATTATCCACGCCTGTGTGCCCCTGTGGCTTCTCTGTCCAACCGAGAAGAATCTCTAAGTATTTCGCACGCCCGTGCAGAAATTTCGCACGAGCGTGGGCATTCACAGGCCAAACTCAGAGGGCTAGCCGCATGCCCCTGTGTCTTCTCGGGATGGAGAGAGCTTGTTTGCAGAGATCCACACGGGTGCGCAGAAAATACCCACGCCCATGCATTGTTCACCAGTTTGCTCACAGGGATGAGTCCACGCCCCTGTGTGCTCTCGGGATAAATCGCCAAGTCTCTGCAGGAAAACACACGCCTGTGCGGAAGTTACCCACAGGCGTGCAAAAATTGCAAGGTCGCTCACAGGGGCGAGTCCACGCCCCTGTTCCTTCTCTGTATGAGCTTGGAATACAATTCCACGGGCGTGCGGAAATTTCACATGCTAGTGTGTTTTTCTCTAGATGACTTAGAAAACTCTGCAGACTCTGCAGAAACTTCCTAAACATGATTACACATTCAGAGCTTGCCCTTTTATGCACAATATACTAGCGGAAAACATCAAAAACAAGCTCAAGCAACTTAAACTTCACCAAATCCACATGAATACGCATGATGACATCAAAATCCACAATAATATATAGCAGACGCATCTAAAGATCAAGACACCAACACTCAACAAGTTATTCACACAAAAACAATACTACTTAACTAAGAAAACAGTAACACTTGGGTTGCCTCCCAAGAAGTGCTTGTTTTACATCACTAAGCTTGACGTACCTCTTCCTTACCTCACGGGGCTCATGAAGGAAGAATACTTCCTTGTCGGTATTACTTACCTCTCCTCCATAGTACAGTTTCAGCCTGTATCCGTTTACCTTAAATGTACCCTTCTCTGGATGGGTAATCTCAACAGCCCCATGAGGTGAAACTTCGATCATCGTATAAGGGACAAACCATCTAGCCTTGAGCTTCCCCGGAAATAATTGTAGACGAGAATTGAATAGCAACACCTAATCACCCACTTTGAACTCCTTCGGATTTTTAATATGCTTGTCATGCCATTTCTGAATTCTTTCCTTATAAATCCTGGAATTCTCATATGCTTTCATCCTCCATTCATCTAACTCATTAAGATGTAGTATTCTTTGTTCCCCTGACTTGTGCAGGTCAAAATTCATGGCCTTGATTGCCCAATATGCTCTATGATCTATGCTCTAACTGCACAAGCAGGTGACAGGATTTTCCATAAACGAAATTATAGGGAGTGGTCCTTATTAGCATTTTGTATGCTGTTCGATGAGCCCAGAGTGTGTCGTCTAACCATTTCGACCAATCTCGCTTTCCTTGTTCCACAGACTTGGTTAAAATCTTCTTGAGTTCCTTGTTTGTGACTTCCACTTGTCCACTCGTTTGTGGATGATAGGGGGTGGCAAGACGATGCTGCACCCCATAGCGCTTCAACACTTTCGAGAGTTGTGAATTGCAAAAATGAGTCCCTCGATCACTTATTATGATTCGTGGGGTTCCAAAACGAGCAAGCAACCTCTTCAGAAATTTAACTACCATTCTAGCATCATTGGTTGGAAGGGCTTGAGCTTCCACCCATTTAGAAACATAATCAACTGCCACTAAGATGTATTGATTACCATTAGACTTCGGAAATGGTCTATGAAGTCAATTCCCCACACATCAAACACCTCACAAAATTGCATCAGACTTTGAGGCATCTCATCTCTTCGCGATAAGTTTTTAGCCCTCTGACAACTGTCACATCGAAGAACAAACTGATGGGTGTCCTGGAATAAAGTCCGCCAATAAAACCCGGCAGCCAGAACTTTCTAAGCGGTCTTGCTCGAAGTATAGTGCCCCAACAGGACCCGAATGACAATGTGTAATAATGCTCCAACCCTCATCCCTAGATACACATCGTCGAACCACATGGTCTGCACAAATACGGAACAAGTAAGGGTCATCCCAAAAGTAGTTCTTTAAATCACTGAAAAACTTTTTCTTTTGCTGAAAACTAAGGCCTTGCTTCAGTACCTTTCCTGATAAATAGTTTGCAAAATCTGTGAACCATGGAGTACCCTCTGACTCTGAATCCTGTATTGCATATAAATGTTCTTCAGGGAAAAAATCATTGATCTCCTTGCTTGCCGGTTCTTGCCCCTCATACCCTTCTAATCTTAAAAGATGATCCGTAAGCACATTTTCAATTCCCCTCTTGTCTTTATTTCCATATCGAATTCTTGTAACAATAAAACCCACTGAATCAACCTCGGCTTCGCATTAGCTTTTTTCATGAGGTAACGGAGTGCTGAATGATTTGTGAATACTGTTACCCTCGATAGAATGAGCTACGGTCTGAACTTGTCAATTGCGAACACCACCGCTAATAATTCCTTTTCGGTAGTTGTATAATTCTCCTGAGCACTTGTGAGAGTCTTGCTAGCATAATAAATCGGATGGAACTGATTGTCTTTCCTTTGTCGCAAACTTTCTCCCACAGCATAATCACTTGCATCACACATGAGCTCAAAGGGTCCATTCCAATCTGGTATTTTAAGAATTGGTGCTTGCACTAATCTTTTCTTTAACAAATTGAATGCACATAGGCAATCATCCCCAAAGTCGAAAAGAGAATCTTTTTCTAAGAGTTTAGTCAATGGTTGTGTGATCTTCAAAAAGTCCTTGATAAACCTTCTGTAAAACCCTGCATACCCCAAGAAACTGCCGACCCCTTTCACATTTGTAGATGGAGGAAGCTTTTCGATCACCTCTATCTTTGCCTTATCCACCTCCAATCCTGCTTGGGAAATCTTATGTCCAAGGACAATGCCTTCTTGGACCATAAAGTGACATTTCTCCCAATTGAGGATGAGGTTCGTTTCTTCACATCTTACTAGCACTCTCTCCAAATTCTTTAAACATTTGTCAAAAGAGTCTCCAAATACCGAAAAATCATCCATGAATAGCTCCATAATGTCTTTCAGCAGATCATCAAAAATGGCTGTCATGCAGCGTTGGAATGTGGCTGGTGCATTACACAACCAAAAAGGCATTCTTCTGTAACCAAAAGTACCGTAAGGACAAGTAAATATGGTCTTCTAATGATTTTCTGGAGATATAGGGATTTGAAAGTATCCCGACATGCCATCAAGGAAATAATAAAATTGATGCCCTGCTAAACGTTCCAACATCTGATCGATAAATGGCAAAGGGAAATGATCTTTTCGAGTGGCGTCATTTAATCTTCTATAATCGATGCAAACTCGCCACCCTGTAACTGTCCTGGTCAGAATCAACTCATTCTTTTCATTCATCACAACTGTCATCCCCCCTTTTTTAGGAACCACTTGAGACTCACCCATGAACTAGCAGATATGGGGTAAATAATCCCTGCATCTAGGAGCCTCACTACTTCTGCTTTGACGACTTCCTTCATGTTTGGATTTAGTCTTCGCTGTGGTTGGATTACAAATTTGTAGTCATCTTCCATTAAGATTTTATGGGTGAAAAAGGACGAATTTATGCCCTTGATGTCTGAAATCTTCAAAGCAATAGCCGACTTATGCTTTTTCAACATGCTAACAAGTTCGAAGCTACAATCACCGGAAATTTAGATTCTTCCATCAAGAAGGCATACTCCAAGTGTGCTGGCAAGGTCTTAAGCTCTAGGGTTAGTGGTTCATCAATTGATGAGCGCAACCTACTCTCCTTTAACCTGTCTATTTCCTCAAACTTGTTCGTTTCCTGCTCGAATTCATTATTCCCTTCTTCCACTTGTGAATGTATTTCTGTATGGTCTTCAATGACTTTTGATGCATTCAATCTACAAATCTTCCCTACCGATAATGACACACCCACAGAGAAAAGTTCTTGCCTTTGTTCATGATAAGACGAGTCAAACTGGTCGAGGACTTTCTCCAAACTTTATTCTAAGTGATCGCTCATCCATGCCAATACAGATCTCTCAACTGATCTAGCATACTATTTAGGTTGCAGTCTCGCTCTTGAATTCTGGCAAAGTACTCTTCAACTGATTCTTCTACAAAATATTGAATAGTATCTGGCTCTTGCAAAAAGTAGCATGGTGTGTCCTGTATTGCAAACACTTGAAATTTCTGCTTCACATTTTCAACCATTCCCATGATAGTGTCGAGTAACTCGGGTATGTCAATCATTTTTTTTGTAATCAAGGAAAAAGAAGACAGATCAGAATGATGATAGAAGAGAAGATGTGAAATAGAATGAATAAATGAATAGTTAAGAAAACAAAGTGCAGAGTATCTCTAAACGGCTATTCCCCGGCAACGACACCAAAAACTTGACAATACCCCTTTCATGCGTCCCGCAAGTACATGGGTTTGTCGATGTAATAAAACTACAGGTGAGTGGGTATCTGACAAGGTCCCCTTGCGTATATCCTGCATGTGCATGGGTTTGTGGAAGTAATAATCCCGGATGAGCGGGTATCGAATCCACAGAGAGTAGGGAATAAAAACACTTAATTCACTTCTTAGCTATGTGAAAGATCAATAGTGATAAGTGTGACAATGATTCAATTCTCAAAGGTAAAAGCAACAAGTAAGAGACCACGAGTAAAGGAGAAGGTAAGGCAATCGATAAAGATGAGGTACTCGGATAATGCTCCGCCTAGGACGATCGCTTCAAGTGCAAGAACCCTCTATTATGCTTCTTAATCGATGAAATAGTGAGTCATGGAAATCCTTCATTACATAGTCCCAAATCTAAGGTCAACTATACCTAACTCCATACATGTCCCGGAGGGGAAATCGAACAATCTCAACACCTCACACTCGCATAGAGTTGCAATGAGATCTAGGGATTCCAAGTGATAAATCTCTTCCTAATTATATACCTAACCCTTTGGTCCAGGTGGAAGGTCCCTAACCACGGTTAAGCCCTAGATACTAAGATCACCTCAACGCTTCACTCCGTTGCACTCGCAACTAAGCCCTAGCGGAGGGTCATCCCTTAGACCATTCACTCTATTATGGCCTCAAAGAACTCGAGGAACGGAGATAGAATCTATCACGTCGTAGGGGAAAAGGGATGCTCCTATACCTCTTGACTCACCCTCTCAACCCTCTCCAACCTATCTTTGTCTAACGCTCGTGGTGTGTCACTCACTCACAAGGTTACCAACAAGAACTCTCAATCCTAGTGTCACTCTAGTGGAAATGTTCATACAATCAAGCATTCAAGGTTGGAACTCACAATAAACATCAATTAATTGAAAGCATAAGAAAGAGATTCATTAAAACGAATACATCCTAGGGTTCACAAATACCCAAGTACCCACTAGGGGTTTAGCTCTCCATGGAGCTAAGTACAATGAAAGAAATAGAATGTAAAAGCAATGAATCCATAGAAAAAACCCCCTTGATGGTCATGTCGATGGTCTTGTGGAGAGTCCTCTACTCGTCATCCAAGGATTCCCTCGTCCGATATAGGATGCGCCTCGACGGAAGCTCTCCTACCAGCCTTCTTCCTAAGGAATGATGATGTCGGAGCCTTAGAACCTCTCCAAAACTCTAGCCAATACCCCTCAAAACCCTAGCCGAAGCCCTCTCTCAAGTTGGGAAAAAGATGGAGAAGAGAATGCTGAAATCGGGGCTATAGTGCTCTGCCACAGTATCCATCCTGAATAGCTTTCCGAATCCATACTTTCATCGGGGTAACGCAAACGGGCACACGTTCACGTCGTAGATCACTTGCTTCTTCAATGATAGTCAAGTTGGTGGAGCTCTTGTTCTATGTGCATAAGTCGGAATGCTCGAGTGTGACTGCCCTTGTGCCCCTCCAAATGGATGCGCCAACTAGAATACGAGGAGGTTGGCACACACTCTAGCATCTCACACCCGACCTATGTCTTCGCGTTTGAACCTTAGCAAGATTTCCTCCAAAATCGGTGCATTACGATCCACATTGGCTTCTTTCCTTCATACTCGGCCTCACAACCCTACCTGCACGAAAGTAACATAAAAACACACATATTAGTGTAAAAACTGGAGAAAAGTAATGCTCAATATAAGGAATGAACGCTTTGCATTCATATCGCACAAGCACTTATCAAACTCCCCCACAGTTAAGCTTTTGCTTGTCCTCGAGCAAAAATTAAACATTCTGTGCATAGATGAAGGAAATATTGGAAGTGCTTCGCCTTAGGTTCACCAAGGTGTACAGAGAGAGAATTCTACAAGTAAGGGAAATTTCAACATTAAATACAAAAAATCAAAGCTCTAGCTAAAAACTTGAATAAAAAAGGACAACAAACCCGAAATCGTGTACGTGTGTGAACTCACTCAAAACAACCCAAGGTATACTCCTCAAAGTTCTAAGTACAAGGGACTTATTTATCTACAAAAGTCACAACAATTTCAAAGATGGTAGTAGCTTCACACATCCTCTAAGGTAGCCTTTTCCAAAGCGGCCGCTAAGGTGGCTTTCACACTTTCGAGGTGGTAGCTCTTCCTACCGGACTGGTAGCTTTCACTCATCCTATGAGATAGCTCTTTCTCTCATTAGGGCATAGCTATTATCCGATTTATGAGAGTAGCTTCATACTTCATAGGTGGTAGCTCTTTCCATCCAACAAGCACAAATAAACAATAAAACTATTTTGTATTTTTTTTTTTCAGAATTTAACACAAGAAACAACTATAACTAGTCCCTTTAACATCGAACATGAGTTTCCAATAGAGTTTAAAGAATGAGTAGTGCACTAAGTGTAAATCGGGTAAAAATTCCTAGAAATTCAAGCAACAACTAGAGCATGAAAACATTCAATGTTAAAATTTTTTCCTAAACTCAAGAATACAATCATTGTAACTAAGGTGAATCGCCATTGGCTATGTGAGCATGTATATCAATCAAGAACAATAAAAAGGATGTGTGCACTATGAAACTCCCCCCCACACTTAAGTTGTACATTGTCCCCAATGTACACATGCAAGCTCACTCAAAATATATAAATGAAGTGCAAATGTGGGGGAAGCAATCAAAATAAGACTCCCCTGAATCCTAGTGTCACGTTTGATGGAGCTAAGTCCTTGGGAGTATTGTTCCGACGGGTTGTGAAGCTCACAAGGCCAAGTGCCAAAACACTATGGCCGTGCCCATGACTAAGTCTCAATTCCCATGATGACAAGACCATCTGCACGCATACACGAGAGGGTTCAGTGAAGTTCAATAAAAACAAAATATCTCGAGTATATATAAAAGATAGACAATGAATATTACTCGAGATGCAAAATGAAACTAAACTCAGAAGGGAAATCCTTTCTGAGTGAACAAGTCTAAAAATAAAATGCATAAAGGAAAATAAGGTAGAGTTAAGTGTCGGTGTCGCCCTCGGGATCCGGTGCTGCTGGTGGTGGTGCTAAATCGAAGGATGCTAGCGGAAGTGGTGAAGGAGATACCGGAGTAGGTGGTGGGGGAACCAGCGGCCTGCCGATCAGTAGCCGCTGTATCATGTCGAAATGGTCTAATATCTCAGCATACTGCACTACCTGGGTAGCTGGGAGCTCCGCTATCTTGGTCCAAATCTCACCCACATCGCTCTCGAGCCTCTCAATACGATCATAAGCTCGAGGACCCTGTGCTGCGAGGGGTTCAGGAATCTGTCGGGAACCGTTTGCAGTATCTCCTCCGCTCCTGGCGGTCTCTGGGTAGCTGTAGAAATACTATAGACCCTTGGCCCACATCTCCGTACCAACCCCATCATCCTTATCGTCTAAAACGCAAGAGGGGTAGGCACAAATGTCCTCTCAGCACCACATAAATCATCCATCAAACCCATTCCCAAAATGAGCCTAGTGATGTAAGGGCCAGCAAATAATAAACCCACTCTTGAAGACTGACCCTGGTACTTCAGAATATCTGCTAATATGCCCCAGGTGAATCGGTACATTGCGGGCCATGGAGTATAAAAAGAGCAAATCCTGCCTGGTCAGAGCAGCTGTGTTATCGGCTCGACCTGACACAGACCTACTGATAACTGCGTGCAAATACTTGTAGCTCAACCAGGATAGGCTAGTGGCCTTTGACATCCCAGGTTCATACTCCCCATGGCCACACAGAATCCTATACACATGATGTGGAGTCACTGATACTGGAAAATCCACAGGCAACTGTCCATACTCCACTGTACCTGTATATGCGACATCGTACATGCCCATCCAAATTGAAAACTCAGTGACACTCATGGAAAATCGATGTCCGAATGCCTGAAACTGTATCACCTCCATAGTATCAAATCTCCCATGCATCAGATGAAACTCAAAAGACGCTAAAACCTCAAGCGTCAATGCGCGGTAAGCTGGCTCACAGATCGTCAGTAGTCTCCTCCAGCTTCCTACTGCTAGCATCTCATCAATCTCATCAGCTAACTGATCACCCCGCTGAATATTTCTTAGCACTTGCAAATCCACAAAATGAGTCTGACCCAAACCAAGTGTTGAAAGTTTCTCAAATCGAGTCTGATGCTCGGGATTTGAGAAATCCATGTGTATTGGCTCGGGTGGGGTGACTCTGAGACACTTAACTTCATTCTCCCTCACTCGAGGTGCCATATCTGGAGTACAAAAAAAGGAAAACGATCAAAGAAGCTCAAAAATAGTATACTGCAGAATTCCACACGGGCTTGTGGAAATCACCCACGCCCGTGTGGACCTGCAGGGCGTGAAAAACCCGCATGGGTACACAACAATTCTCAAGAATTCAACTTAAAACCACGTCTAGATGCTTTCTAGACATGCACCATGCATTTTTAAATGAAAATTCGTGCTCATGAAGACATTTAATCCATGAAAACAAGAGTTGGCAAAGAAAATTACCGATGAAATAAATACGAAAACTCTAAAAATCGGCAAGATGTGCGACGAAAAATCCTCCTAAACCATGGTGATCGGTCGAGAAGATGATCAAAAGTAGTTTTCAGGTGACTGGAGATGAGGAATGAGACGGTTCATAAGGTTTTTAAGGAAAAAATCGCGTCTCTTGGAATTCTATGCATTCACACGGGCGTGCGGAAATTGCCCACGCCCGTGCGCCTCATTACAAGGGAGCCACAGGGGCGAACACACGCCCCTGTGCGCTCTCGGGAAAACACTCCTTCGATTCTGATTGCTCTCGCACGGGCGTGTGGAAAATACCCACGCCCATGCCCGCGACCCACAGGGGCAGCCGCATGCCCCTGTGGCTTCCCTGGACATCCGAGAAAAATAAGAAGTGTTCTACATGCCCATGCGGAAATTCCGCACGGGCGTGGACATTCACATGCCCAACTCACAGCGGCACCCACATGCCCCTGTGTTTTCTCGGTATGGAGAGAACTCCTTTGCAGTATTTCGCACGGGCGTGTGGAAATTACCCTCGCCCGTGTGTAATTCACAAGGTCGCCCACTGGGGCGAGTCCACACCCCTGTGTGACAGTCGCATGCTCGTTCAAAGTGGCAGTCACACGCCCCTGTGCTTTCTCTTGATGAGCTCGCAATACAAATCCACGGGTGTGCGGAAATTCCACACGCCCGTGTGTCTTCACTGGATGCCTTAGAAAAACCAGCAGGCTCTGCAGAAAATTTCTGAACATGGTCACACACTCAGAGCCTGCCTAGTATGCAAGTTTTACCAATGAAAAAAACATGGAATAAAGCTCAAATGACGTACGTCTCTAATGAAAAAAACATGGTCACACACTCAGAGCCTGCCTAGTATCCAACTTCTTCGGTTCACGTACGTCTCCAATAGCCTTGGAGTGTTTCCAGTGATGTCTCCTAGCCCTCTTCATTTTCCGGAGCACTTTCTTCAAGATCCCCGGGGTAGATGGTACTTCTTCTGTCGAACCAAGCATCATTACTTCTTCATAATCCTCCTCTTGGTCGAACAAACCTTCATACGGATCCGGATTGAACATCTCCTGCATGTATTCATCAACAATCTCATCAGTAGTGTCTAGAAAATATAAAGTATTATCGAAATCAAGAGAATGCCGCATGGCTTCAGCAAGGCGGTATGTGAGCTTGTCATCTCCAACTCTCAATATGAGCTCTCCGCCGTCCATGTCAATCAATGCCTTGGAAGTCTGCAAGAATGGTCTCCCAAGTATCAAGGGTACATCCGCATCCTCATCGACATCTAGCACTACAAAGTCAACCGAAAAAATGTACTTGTCCACCTTGACAAGCACGTCTTCAATGATGACTTTCGGATGCCGCACTATTCGGTCCACTAGTTGCAAGGTCATCCGAGTAGACCTATGTTCGCCCAAGCCTAGCTTTTGAAAGAAAGTGTATGGCATGACGTTGATACTAGCCCCTGAGTCCGCCAATGCCATTTCCTCACCTAAATTGCCAATATTACACGGAATGATGAAGCTTCCCGGGTCTTTCTTCTTGTTCGGAATGTTCTTTTGCAATACCGCCGAGCATGAAGCATCTAAAATCACTGAAGCACTCTCCTCCAATTTCCTTTTGTTGGTCAACAAGTCTTTCAAGAACTTCGCATACTTAGGCATTTGGGCCAATGCCTCAACAAAAGGAATATTGATGTGGAGTTGCTTGAACAAACTCAGGAACTTCTTGTACTGTTCATCCCCTTGGTCATTTTTCAATATAGAGGGATAAGGGATTCTTGGCTTGAAAGGTTGGGTTGCCACCTCTTTCTCTTTGCTTGTCCCCTCTTCTACCTCTATAAGCTCGGGTGCGTGTTCTTTTAGCTTCTTACTCGGACGCCTACCTTCAACCTCATGACCACTTCTCAAAGTGATCGCCTTCACATGCTCTCTAGGGTTGGTCTCTGTATTGCTCGGCAAGCTTCCATGTGGCCTTTCGGAGAGAGACTTCGCAATTTGCCCTACCTGATTTTCAAGGTTATGCAAAGAGGTGGTGTGGTTGCGAAGTGTAGCTTGGACTAATTCAAACCTTGTATTTGCAGATTGAACAAATCTAGCCAAGTGCTTCTCTAAGTCAGTCATTCGGGTTTCCAAACCTGAGACTCTATTTTCCACTTGAGGGGCTTGTTGTTGTTATTGGAAACCCGGTGGCCCCATGGCCTTTTTGTGGACCCTGATTACTCTATGAGAAATTGGGATGATTCTTCCAACCCGAATTGTAGGTATTGCTATATGGGTTTCCTTGAGGTCTCATGCCATTACCTACAAAATCAATGTTCTCCACCGAAGAAACATCACCAATAGAAATCGGGCAATCGGAGGGAGCATGTCCTCCATCACACCCGTTGCAATTAGTCACGGGCGCCACTCTATTTGAAGTTAGAAGATCTAACTACTTACTCAAACTCTCCACTTGAACCGCCAATGAAGTTACCGCATCTATTTCATGGAGACCGGCCATTTTTTTCTTCTCCCTAGCGTTCCATTGGTAGCTGTTTAACCCCATTTCTTCAATTAACTGCCGAGCTTCATTGGGAGTCTTGCTACCTAAGGTACCTCCTGCTGCCGCATCCAAGAGTTACCTTGTACTCGGGTTCAAACCATTATAAAAGTTTTGAACAATCATCCACTCCGGGAATCCGTGTTGCGGGCACTTTCTGAGGAGCTCTTGAACCTTTCCCATGTCTCAAATAGAGACTCCAATTCCAACTGAACAAAGGATGAGATCTCATTCCTAAGCTTTGCAGATTTTTCGGGAGGGAAATAACGGGCAAGAAAAGCTTCTACCATCTCCTCCCATGTGGTGATCGATGCTCTAGGTAATGAGTGTAGCCACTGCTTCGCTTTCCCCTTTAGGGAAAATGGGAAGGCTCTCAAGTTGATGGCATTATCCGTCACTCCGTTTATCTTCAGCATATCACACACCTCGAGAAAACTCTCTATATGACTGTTTGGATCCTCATCGGCCAAACCATTGAACTGTGCGGAGTGCTGCAACATGTGGATGAATGCCGGCTTCAACTCAAAGTTCTGAGCTGTAATCGGGGGATGCACGATACTCGATTGTGTCCCCAACACTGAAGGTCTGGCATAATCTTATAATGTTCGTTGTTGCTCGTTCTGTTCTGCCATGTTTTCAGATCCTTCCACTTCCAAATCAGCTAAATTAGACTGTTCTTGCACAGGCTATTTCCCTTTTTTTCTAAGTGCACATTCAAGCTCAGGATCTCCTTCAACCAATACTGAGGGATTTCCTCGGGTCATAACCTGGAGCTGCACCCAAAAAGAAAGAAAAACAAATCAGAACGATGATAGAATAAGAAGATAGGAAATAGAATGTATGGTGAAATAGCTAAGAAAACAAAGTGCAAAGTATCTCTAAACGCCTACTCCCCGGCAACGGCGACAAAAAACTTGACAAGGTCCCCTTGCGTATATCCCACAAGTGCACGGGTTTGTCAAAGTAATAATCCCGGATGAGCGGGTATCGAATCCAGAAGGAGTAGGGAATAAAAACACTTAATTTGCTTCTTAGCTATGTGAAAGATCAATAGTGATAAGTGTGACAATGATTCAATTCTCAAAGGTAAAAGCAACAAATAAGAGAGCACGAGTAAAGGAGAAGGTAAGGCAATCGATAAAGATGGGGTACTCGGATAATGCTCCGCCTAGGACGATCGCTTCAAGTGCAAGAACCCTCTATTATGCTTCCTAATCGATGTAATAGTGAGTCATGGAAATCCTTCATTACATAGTCCCAAATCTAAGGTCAACTATGCCTAACTCCATACATGTCCCGGAGGAGAAATCGAACAATCTCAGTACCTCGCACTCGCATAGAGTTGCAATAAGCTCTAGGGATTCCAAGTGATAAATCTCTTCCTAATTATAGACCTAACACTTTGGTCCAGGTGGAAGGTCCCTAACCAAGATTAAGCCTTAGATACTAAGATCACCTCAATGCTTTACCCCTTTACACTCGCAATTAAGCCCCAGCGGAGGGTCATCCCTTAGACCATTCACTTTATTATGGCCGCAAAAAACTCGAGGAACGGAGGTAGAATCTATTACATTGGAGGGGAAAGGGGACGCTCCTGTACCTCTCGACTCACCCTCTCAACCCTCTACAACCTAGCTTTGTCTAACGCTCGTAGTGTGTTACTCACTCACAAGGTTATTGACAAGGTCCCCTTGCGTATATCCCGCAAGTGCACGGGTTTGTCGAAGTAATAATCCCGGGTGAGCAGGTATCAAATTCAAAGGGAGTAGGGAATAAAAATACATAATTCAATTCTTAGCTATGTAAAAGATCAATGATAAGGAGTGTGATAATGATTCAATTCTCAACAATAAAAGCAACAAGAAAGAGAGCAAAAGTAAAGAAGGGGGGTAAGGCAATCAATAGAGATGGGGTACCCGGATAATGCTCCGCCTATGATAATTGTTTCAAGTGCAAGAACCCTCTATTATGCCTCCTAATCAATGCAATGGTGAGTCGTGGAAATCCTTAATTACATAGTTCCAAATCTAAGGTCAACTATTCCTAACTCTATACATGTCCCGGAGGAGAAATCGAACAATCTCAACATCTCACACTCACAAAGAGTTGCAATGAACTCTAGGGATTCCAAGTGATAAATCTCTTCCTAATTATAGACCTAACCCTTTGGTCCAGGTGAAAGGTGCCTAACCACAATTGAGCCCTAGATACTAAGATCCCCTCAATGCTTCACTCCGTTGCACGTGCAACTAAGACCCAGCGGAAGTTCATCCCTTAGACCATTCACTCTATTATTGCCGCAAAGAACTCGAGGAACGGAGGTAGAATCTATCACACCGTAGGGGAAAGAGGACGCTCCTGTACCTCTCGACTCACCCTCTCAACCCTCTCCCCAACCTAGCTTTGTCTAACGCTTGTGGTGTGTCACTCGCTCATAAGGTTACCAACAAGAACTCTCGACCCTAGTGTCACTCTAGGGGAAATGTTCATACAATGAAGCATTCAAGGTTGGAACTCACAATAAACATCAAGTTATTGAAAGCATAATAAAGAGGTTCAAAGAAACAAATACATCCTAGGGTTCACAATACCCGAGTACCCACTAGGGGTTTAGCTCTCCATGGAGCTAATTACAATCAAAGAAATAGAATGTAAAAGCAATGAATCCATAAAGAAACCCCCTCGATGGTCGTGTCGATGGTCTTGTGGAGAGTCCTCTACTCGTCGCAAGGGATCCTTTGTCCGGCCTAGGACACACCTCGCCGGATCGGTGCCGACGAAATCTCTCCCAATAATCTTCTTCCAAACGACGTGCGATGTCGGAGCTGTAGAATCTCTCCAAAAACCTAGCCAATACACTCGAAACCCTAGCCGAAGCCCTCTCGCAAGTTGGGGAAAAGATGGAGAAAAGAATACCAAAATCAGGGCTGAATCGGCTTTAAATAGGGCTGGAATCGGGTGACTACACGGGCGTGGATGCTCCACGCGCCCATGCAGAATTTCCACACGGGCGTGGATAATTTCCACATGCCCGTATGGATTCTCTATTTGTCTGGTTTCTCGGCCGGCTGTGAACAGTGCTGCTACAGTACATACTACAATGTTGCTACAGTTACTTGCTTCTTCAATGGTGTACACGTTGGTGAAACTCTTGTTCTATATGCATAAGTCGGAATGCTCGAGTGTGACTGCCTTTGTGCCCCTCCAAATGGATGTGCCAACTCGAATATGAGGAGGTTGGCACACACTCTAGCATCTCAAATCGACCTATGTCTTCGCGTTTGAACCTTAGCAAGATTTCCTCCAAAATCGGTGCATTATGATCTACATTGGCCTATTTCCTTCATACTCGGCCTCACAACCCTACCTGCATAAAAATAACATAAAAACACACATATTAGTATAAAAACCCAAGAAAAGTAATGCTCAACATAAGGAAAGAATGCTTCCCATTCATATCACACAAGCACTTATCAAACTCCCCCACACTTAAGCTTTTGCTTGTCCTCAAGCAAAAATTAAACATTCTGTGCATCGATGAAGAAAATATTGAAAGTGCTTGGCCTTAGGTTCACCAAAGTATACAAAGAGAGCATTCTACAAGTAAGGGAAATTTCAACATTAAAAACAAAAAATCAAAGCTCTAGCTAAAAACTTGAATAAAAAAGGACAACAAACCCGAAATCGTGTACGTGTGTGAACTCACTCAAAACAACCCAAGGTATACTCCTCAAAATTCTAAGTACAAGGGACTTATTTATCTACAAAAGTGAAACAATTTCAAAGATGGTAGTAGCTTCACACATCCTCTAAGGTAGCCCTTTCCAAAGCGGCCGCTAAGGTGGCTTTCACACTTTCGAGGTGGTAGCTCTTTATACCGGAGTGGTAGCTTTCACTTATCCTATGAGATAGCTCTTTCTCTCATTAGGTCATAGCTAGTATCCGACTTATGAGAGTAGGTTCATACTACATAGGTGGTAGCTCTTTCCACCCAACAAGCACAAATAAACAATAAAACTATTTTGTTCTTTCTTTTCATTTTCCATTTTTTTTTTGTTTTGTTTTTGTTTTTGTTTTTTTTTTTAAAAATTTAGCACAAGAAAATAAACCTAACTAGTCCCTTTAACATCGAACATGAGTTTCCAATAGAGTTCAAAGATTGAGTAGTGCACTAAGTATAAATCGGGCAAAAATTCCTAGAAATTCTAGCAAGAACTAAAGCATGAAAACATTCAATGTTAGAAATTCTCCTAAACTCAAAAATACAATCATTGCAACTAAGGTGAACCCCCATTGGCTATCTGAACATATAACAATCAAGAGCAATAGAAAAGATGTGTGCACTATGAAACTCCCCCCCACACTTAAGTTGTACATTGTCCCCAATATACACATGCAAGCTCACTCAAAATATAAATCATTCAAAAGCAAATGTGGGAGAAGCAATCAAAACAATACTCCCCTGACTCCTAGTGTGGCGTTTGATGAAGCTAGTTCGTTGGGAGTAGTGTTCCAACGGGTTGTGAAGCTCACACGGCCAAGTACCGCAGTACCTTCGCCGTGCCAATGACTAAGTCTCAATTCCCAAGAAGACAAACCATCTGCACGCATACACGAGGGGGTTCAGTGAAGCTCAATAAAGGCAAAATAAATCGAGTGTATATAAAAGATAAAGCAATGAATACAACTCGATGATGCAAAATGAAAATAAACTCAGAAGGAGAATTCTTTCTGAGTGAAAACTCTAAAAACAGGAAAAATAAAATAAAATAAAATGCAAGAAAGTAAAGGAAGGGAAAATCAAGTGTCAGTGTTGCTCTCAGGCGCCGGTGCTGCTGCAGCTGCTGGTGAAGCACATAGTTGGTCTACCGGTGCCGGGGTAGAGGATGGAGGTGCTAGAGGAACTGAAGGTCTGGATCTCAGTAGATCTCGTAGAAAGCCGACTGCATAGCCTGGAGCTCCGCTACCTCAGTCCGAATCGCTCTCACATCAGTCTCCAGCCTCTCAATACGAACATAAGCTCGAATACCCGGTGCTACAGAAGGTGTGGGAATCTGCTGGACACCCCTCGCAGTATCTCCCTCGCTCCTGGTGGTCTCTGCGGTAGCTGTAGCAAGAATATAGACTCCTGGCCCAAACCTCCGTACCAACCCCATCATCCTGATAGTATCAAACGCAAGAGGGGTAGGCACAACTGTCCTCTCAGCACCACGTAAGGCGTCTCCCAAACCCATTCCCAAAATAAGTCTGGTGATATAGGGGCCAACAAACAATAAACTCACTCTCATCGAATGACCCTGGTACTGCGGAATATCCGCCAGTATGCATCCCAAGTGAAGTGGTACATTGCGGGCCATGGAGTACAAAAAGAGCAAATCCAGCTTGGTCAAAGTAGCTGTGTTATCTGCTCGACCTGTCACGGACCTGCTGATAACTGCGTATACATATCTGTAGCTGAACCGGGATAAGCTAGAGGCCTTCGACAACCCCGGTTCATACTCCCCGTGGCCACACAAAATCCTATACGCATGATATGGAGTCACAGATACTGGAAAATCTGCTGGTAATCGTCCATACTCCACTGTACCTGTATAAGCGAAATCGTACAGGCCTGTCCGAATTGCGAACTCAGTGACACTCAAGGAGAATGGATGCCCGAATGCTCAAAACTGTATCGCCTCCATGGTATCAAATCTCCTGTGCATTAAATAAAACTCAAAAGACGCTAAAACCTCTAGCGTCAATGCGCGGAAAGCTGGCTTACTGATCATCAGCAGCCTCCTCCAGCTTCCCACCACTAGCATATCCTTAATTTCATTAGTCACCTCATCACCCTGCTGAATATCTTTCAGCACTTGCAAATGTACGAAAAAAGTCTGCCCAAACCCGAGTGCTGAAAGTCTCTCGAATCGAGCTTGATGCTCGGGGTTTGAGAATTCCATGTGTAATGGCTCGGGTGGTGTGAGTCTGAGATGCTTCACTTCATTTTTCTTCATGCGAGGAGACATATCTGTAGTACAAAAGAAGAAAACAATCAAAGAATCTCAAAAGCAATATACTGCAGAATTCCACACGGGCTTGTGGAAATTACCCACGCCCGTGTGGATCTGCATGGTGTTGAAGCTCCCGCACGGGTGCACAACAACTCTCAAAATTTGATTTAAAACCAATTCTAAACACTTCTTAAACATATACCATGCATGGAAATTCGCAATCAAAGATATTTAATCTGTGAAAAACAAGAGTTGGCGAAGAAAAGAGGATGAAAAGGTTACCGAAGAAATATTGTGAAAACTCTGAAGACTTTGAAAATCGGTATGATATATGAAGCAAAATCCTCCCAAAACAACGATGAACAGTCGAACAGATGATAAGAATTTGTTCTCTGGCGACTGGAGATGAAGAATGAGACGGATCACAAGGGTTTTAAGGAAAAAATCACATCTCTTGGAATTCTGTGCATCCACACGGGCATGTGGAAATTCCCCACGCCCGTGCGCCTCACTTCAAGAGCACCACAGGGGCGTACACACGTCCCTGTGCTCTCTTGGGAAAGCACACATTTGACACTGACCGCTCGTGCACGGGCGTGTAGAAAATACCCACGCCCGTGCGTCCGACCCACAGGAGAAGACGCACGCCCCTGTGACTTCTCTGGTTATCCGAGAAAAATACCAAGTGTTATACACGCCCGTGTGGAAAATCCCCACGGGCGTGGACATTCACATGCCCAATTCACAGGGGCAACTGCACGCCCCTGTGTTTTCTCGGGATGGAGAGAACTCCTCTGCAGGGTTTCACACGGGCGTGCGGAAATTACCCACGCCCGTGCGTGGTTCACAAGGTCGCTCACAGGGGCGAGTCCACGCCCCTGTGTGCTCTCGGGAAAATCTGCCCAACTCTACAGGAATTCACACGCCCGTGCAGAAATTACCCACGAGCGTGTGACAGTCGCATGGTCGTTCACAGGGGCAGCCACACGTCCCTGTGCCTTCTCGGGATGAGCTCGCAGTATACACCCACGGGCGTGTGGAAATTCCACACGCCCGTGTGTTTTCTCTGGATGACTTTGAAAAATCTGCAGACTCTGCAGAAAATTTCTAAACATGTTTACACACTCAGAGCCTGCCCTATTATGCAAATTTTACCAGTGAAAAACACGAAATAGAGCTCACACGACCAAATTTCACCAATTCTACATGAAAACACACGATTAAAAAAAAAAACTCAAAGTTCACAAGGAAATCTCAGCACAAACATCTAATAGATTAAAACACCAACACATAACAAATAATTAATGCAAACAACTAAACTAAAAGCTAAGAAAACAGTAAACACTTGGGTTGCCTCCCAAGAAGCGCTTGTTTAACGTCACTAAGCTTGACGTACCTTGCCTTACCTCATGGGAGTTCATGGAGGAAGAATACTTCTCTATTGTCACTGCAAATCTCTCTGCCATAGTATGGTTTCAGCCTATGTCCATTCACTTTGAATGTGCCCTTCTCCGGATGGTTAATCTCAATGGCTCCATTGGGTGAAACTTCGGTTATGATATACGGACCAGACCACCTCGATTTGAGTTTCCCCGGAAATAAACGTAAACGAGAGTTAAACAGTAATACCCGATCGCCTGCTTTGAAGTCCTTTAGCATCTTAATATGCTTGTCATGCCACTTCCAAATTCTCTCCTTGTATATCCTTGCATTCTCATATGCCTTCATCCTCCATTCGTCTAACTCGTTGAGATGTAACATTCGTTGCTCTCCAGATTTGCGCAAATCGAAATTCATCACTTTAATTGCCTAATATGCTTTGTGCTCTAATTCCACCAGTAAATAACAAGATTTTTCATACACTAAATTATAGGGAGTGGTCCTTATTGGAGTTTTATATGCTGTTCTACGAGCCCAAAGTGTGTCATCCAATCTTTCAGACCAGTCTCGTTTCCCTTGTTCCACTAATTTGGTTAATATTCTCTTGAGCTCTCTATTTGTGACCTCCACTTGCCCACTTGTTTGAGGATGATAAGGAGCAGCTAGACGATGATGAACCCCATAGCATTTTAACATTTTCGCCAGTTGTGTATTATAGAAATGGGTTCCCCGATCGCTTATAATGATCCTTGGAGTTCCAAAGCGGGTAAATAGCTTCTTCAAAAACTTCACCACAGTTCGTGTATCATTAGTTGGAAGAGCTTGGGCTTCCACCCACTTGGAAACATAGTCAACTGCCACCAGAATGTATTGATTTCCATTGGACTTTGGAAATGGTCCCATAAAATCAATTCCCCAAACATCAAGTACCTCGAAGAATTACATGGGATTTTGAGGCATCTCGTCCCTTCGCGATAAATTTCCAGCCCTTTGACAACTATCACATCGTAAAACAAGCTGATGAACATCTTGGAATAAGGTTGGGCAATACAACCCAGCGGCTAAAACCTTCTCTGCAGTTCAACTTGAAGCATAATGCCCCCCACTGGGCCTGAGTGACATGCGTAATGATGTTCCAACCTTCCTCTCTAGATAGGCACCTTCGAACCACCTGATCTGCACAAATACGGAACAAGTAAGGATCTTCCCAGAAAAAGTTCTTAAGGTCACTGAAAAATTTCTTCTTCTGCTGAAAGCTTAGACCCCCCTTCAGTACCCGTCCTGATAGATAATTCGTAAAATCTGTGAACCATGGAACATCTTTTGATTCTAATTCCTGTACCGCATACAAGTGCTCTTCAGGGAAAAAATCATTAATTTCCTTGTTTACCGGTTCTTGCCGCTCACAACCTTCTAGTCTCGACAGATGGTTGGCAACCACATTCTCTGTCCCCTTTTTATCTTTGATTTCCATATCGAATTCTTGCGATAACAATATCCACCGAATCAATCTTGGCTTCGCATCTGCATTGTTCATGAGATAACGGAGTGCAGAATGATCTGTGAACATGGTGACATTAGATAGGATGAGATATGGTCTGAATTTATCAAAAGCATACACTACTGCTAATAATTCCTTTTCAGTAGTGGTGTAAATCTCTTGTGCACTTGTGAGAGTTTTGCTAGCATAATAAATCGGTTGAAATTGCTTATTTCTTCTCTGACCCAAAACCGCTCCCACTGCATAATCACTAGCATCACACATTACTTCGAACGGCTCATCCCACTTCGGTGTTGTCAGGATTGGTGCTTGCACTAACTTCTCTTTCAACACATTGAATGCATTCAGACAGTCATTTCCGAAGTCAAAAGGGGTATCCTTCTCCAGAAGTTTGGTCAACGGTTGGGAGATTTTCGAAAAGTCCTTAATAAACCTTCTGTAAAAATCTGCATGACCAAAGAAACTATGGATCCCCTTTACATTCGTAGGTGGAAGAAGCCTGTCAATTATCTCAATCTTCGCCTTATCCACCTCCATTACTGCCTGGGAAATCTTATGTCCAAGGACAATGCCTTCTTGCACCATAAAGTGACACTTCTCCCAGTTAAGGACGAGATTCGCCTCTTCACATCTCACTAATACTCTTTCCAAATTGTTTAAGCAAGCATCGAAAGAGTCCCCAAACACTGAAAAATCATCCATGAAAATGCCCATAATATTTTTGAGAAAATCGTCAAAAATAGCCGTCATGCAGCGCTGAAATGTTACAGGGGCGTTATACAGCCCGAAAGGCATTCTTCTATAAGCAAAGGTACCATAAGGGCAAGTAAATGTGGTTTTCTCCTGATCTTCTGGGGCTATTAGAATTTGAAAGTATCCCGACATGCCATCAAGGAAACAGTAGAATTGATATCCCGCTAGTCATTCCAACATTTGGTCAATAAATGGCAAAGGAAAGTGATCTTTCCGAGTGACGTCATTCAGTCTCCTATAGTCAATGCAAACTCGCCAACTTGTAACTGTCCTAGTGGGGATTAACTCATTCTTTTCATTCTTCACCACTATCATTCCTCCCTTTTTCAGGACAACTTGGGTTAGGCTCGCCCACTTGCTATCTGATATGGGATAGATGATTCCCGCATCCAAAAGTTTTATTACTTGCGCCTTAACAACTTCTTTCATATTCGGGTTCAATCTTCCCTGAGGTTGGATCACAGATTTGTAGTTATCCTCCATTAGGATCTTATGAGTGCAGAATGATGGGTTTATACCCCTAATATCGGAGATCTTCCATGCAATAGCTGATTTGTGCTTTCAACATGCTAACAAGCTTATCCTTCTGCTCCATAGACAAGTTTGAAGCTACAATCACAGGGAGTTTAGAGTCCTCCATTAAGAATGCATATTCCAAATGTGCTGGAAGAGTTTTAAGCTCAAGTTCTGGTGGTTCAACAATTGATGGGTGCAAACCGCCCTCTTTCAATTCATCAATCTCCTTGAAAACATTTGCCTCATGTTTGCAGTTATTCTCCTCCTCTTTTAACTGAGTACATATCTCTTTACAATCTGCAACAGATATCAACATGTCCATTCCACATAGTTCTACTTTTGAAATAGCAACCCCAACTGAAAAGAGTTCCTGCCTCTGATGTTGATAGGAAGAATCAAATTGAGCAAGTATTCTTTCTACACTTTCCTCCAACTGTTCACTCATTGACGCCGACATGGATTCCTCAAACTGCTTTATCACATTATCTAATTCACTGTTTTGTCCTTGAATCCTGGTGATGTACTCTTCAACCGATTCTTCTACTGGTTGTTGAGTTGTACACTGCTCATGGTGAGAAGGACACAGTATGTCATGCCATGCAATCGTTTGAACTTTCTGCTCCACGTGTTCAACCATTCTCGTGATAGTGCCAAATGATTCAAACATGTTAATCATTTCCTATATAAAAAAAATAATAAGGAAACATCAGAACAATGATAGAATGAGAAGATATGAAACAGAATGTATGGTGAAATAGCTAAGAAAACAAAGTGCAAAGTATCTCTAAATACCTGATCCCCGGCAACGGCGCCAAAAACTTGACAAGGTCCCCTTGCGTATATCCCGCAAGTGCACGGGTTTGTCGAAGTAATAATCCCGGGTGAGCGGGTATCGAATCCACAGGGAGTAGGTAATAAAAATACTTAATTCAATTCTTAGCTATGTGAAAGATCAATGATAAGGAGTGTGATAATGATTCAATTCTCAACAATAAAAGCAACAAGAAAGAGAGCAAAAGTAAAGAAGGGGGGGTAAGACAATCGATAGAGATGGAGTACCCGGATAATGCTCCGCCTAGGATAATTATTTCAATTGCAAGAACCCTCTATTATGCCTCCTAATCAATGCAATGGTGAGTCGTGGAAATCCTTAATTACATAGTCCCAAATCTAAGGTCAACTATGCCTAACTCTATACATGCCCCGGAGGAGAAATCGAACAATCTCAACACCTCACACTCGCATAGAGTTGCAATGAACTCTAGGGATTCCACGTGATAAATCTCTTCCTAATTATAGACCTAACCCTTTGGTCCAGGTGAAAGGTCCCTAACCATAATTGAGCCCTAGATACTAAGATCACCTCAACGCTTCACTCCGTTGCACGTGCAACTAAGCCCCAGCGGAAGTTCATCCCTTAGACCATTCACTCTATTATGGCCGCAAAGAACTTGAGGAACAGAGGTAGAATATATCACACCGGAGGGGAAAGGGGATGCTCCTGTACCTCTCGACTCACCCTCTCAACCCTCTCCAACCTAGCTTTGTCTAACGCTTGTGGTGTGTCACTCACTCACAAGGTTACCAACAAGAACTCTCAATAATAGTGTCACTCTAGGGTAAATGTTCATACAATGAAGCATTCAAGGTTGGAACTCACAATAAACATCAATTTATTGAAAGCATAATAAAGAGGTTCAAAGAAACAAATACATCCTAGGGTTCACAATACCCGAGTACCCACTAGGGGTTTAGCTCTCCATGGAGCTAATTACAATCAAAGAAATAGAATGTAAAAGCAATGAATCTATAAAGAAACCCCCTCGATGGTCGTGTCGATGGGCTTGTGGAGAGTCCTCTACTTGTCGCAAGGGATCCTTTGCCCGGCCTAGGACATACCTCGCCGGATCGGTGTCGATGAAAGCTCTCCCAATAACCTTCTTCCAAATGACGCGCGATGTCAGAGCCGTAGAACCTATCCAAAAACCTAGCCAATACCCCTCGAAACCCTAGCCGAAGCCCTTTCGAAAGTTGGGGAAAAGATGGAGAAAAGAATACCAAAATCGAGGCTGAATCAGCTTTAAATAGGGCTAGAATCGGGCGACCTATGTCTTCACGTTTAAATACCAAACTCTAGCATCTCACATCGACCTATGTCTTCGCGTTTGAACCTTAGCAAGATTTCCTCCAAAATTGGTGCATTATGATCCACATTGGCCTATTTCCTTCATACTCGTCCTCACAACCCTACCTGCATAAAAGTAACATAAAAACACACATATTAGTGTAAAAACCCGAGAAAAGTAATGCTCAACATAAGGAAAGAATGCTTCGCATTCATATCACACAAGCACTTATCAGTTACCAATAAGAACTCTCAACCCTTGTGTCACTATAGGGGAAATGTTCATACAATCAAGCATTCAAGGTTGGAACTCAGAATAAACATCAATTAATTGAAAGCATAATAAAGAGATTCAATGAAACGAATACATCCTAGGGTTCATAAATACCCAAGTACCCACTAGTGGTTTAGCACTCCATGGAGCTAAGTAAAATCAAAGAAATAGAATGTAAAAGCAATGAATCCATAGAAAAACCCCCTTGATGGTCATGTCGATGGTCTTGTGGAGAGTCCTCTACTCGTCGTCCAAGGATTCCTTCATCCGGTATAGGATACGCAAACGGGCACACGGGCACAAGTTCACGTCGTGGATCACTTGCTTCCCGAATCCATACTTTCATCGGGGTAACGCAAACGGGCACACGTTCATGTCGTGGATCACTTGCTTCTTCAATCATAGACAAGTTGGTGGAGCTCTTGTTCTATGTGCATAAGTCGGAATGCTCGAGTGTGACTGCCCTTGTGCCCCTCCAAATGGATGTGCCAACAAGAATACGAGGAGGTTGGCACACACTCTAGCATCTCACACCCGACCTATGTCTTCGCGTTTGAACCTTAGCAAGATTTCCTCCAAGATCGGTGCATTACGATCCACATTGGCTTATTTCCTTCATACTCGGCCTCACAACCCTACCTGCATGAAAGTAACATAAAAACACACATATTATTGTAAAAACCCGAGAAAAGTAATGCTCAACATAAGGAATGAACACTTCGCATTCATATCGCACAAGCACTTATCAGTATCGTATCCACAGGGAGTAGGGATTAAAAAAAATACTTAAATTGTTTCTTAACTAGCGAAGTATGAATAGTGATTTATCTGACAAGATGTAATGCAAACAAAACTAAGAGAGACAAGAGAGAGAGAGAGAGAGCAAGTAAAGGACAGATAAGGCAATCGATATAAATGGGGTACTCGGATATTGATCCACCTAGGACAATCGTTTCAAGTGTAAAAACCCTCTAATATGCTTCCTAACTAATGTATTAATGAGTTGTGGAGATCCTTTAATACATGGTCCCAAATCTAAGGTCAACCATGCCTAACCCTATACATGCGCTTGAGAAGAAATTGAACAATCTCGTATAGAATTGCAATGAGTTCTAGGGATTCGAAGTGATAAATCCTCTTCTATATTTAGACTTAACCCTTTGGTCCAGGCGGAAAGTCCCTAGTCACAATTAAGCCCTAGATGCTAAAATCACTTCAACGCTTCACTCCATTGTACTTGCAACTAAGCCCCAGTAGAAGGTCATCCCTTAGCCCATTCACACTACTATGACCGCAAAGAACTCGAGGAATTGGAGGTAAAATAAACCACACCGGAGGGAAAAGGGGATGCTCCGCTACCTCTCGACTCACCCTTTCAACCCTCTCCAACCTAGCTTTGTCTAACTCTCGTGGTGTGTCACTCACTCACAAAGGTTACCAACAAGAACTCTCAACCCTAGTGTTACTCTAAGGGAGTATTCATACAATCAATGCATTCAAGATTGGAACTCAATAAAAACATCAATTAATTGAAGCATAATAAAAAGTTTCAAAGAAACAATTATTTCCTAGGGTTCACAATCCAAGTACCCTCTAGGGAGTTTAGCTCTCGATGGAGCTAATTACAATCAATGAAATCAAATGTAAAAACGAAAAAGCCATATAAAACCCCCTCAATGGTCGTGACGATGGTCTTGTGGAGAGTCCTCTACTCGTCCAAGGGTCCCTTTGTCCGGCCTAGGATACAGCTCGCCGGATCCATGCTGACGAAAGCTCTCCCACTACCCTTCTTCGAAATGGAGAGCGATGTCGGAGCCGTAGAACCTCTACCAATCCCTAGCCAATACCTCTCAAAACCCTAGCCGCAGCCTTCTCTCAAATTTGGTAAAAGATGGAGAAAAGAATCCTGAAATCGGGGCTGAAATTGATCTTAAATAGGGCTGGAATCGGAAATCCACATTCCCATGTGAATATTTCACACGGCCTGTGTGGAATTAACGCCCGGGCATGTGGAATTTCCACACGCCCTTGTGGCTTCTTGGATAACTCCTTCGGCCGGCCGTGAACAGTACATGCTACAGTATTTTTCCTACGTTTCCCTACTACAGTATCGTTCCGAAACACTCCGAAACCATGCTTTCATTGAGGTAATGTAAACGGGCACACGTTTACGTCATAGATCGCTTTGCTTCTTCAATGAACGGCCATGTTGGTGGAGATCTTGTTACACATTCACAAGCTGGAATACTTAGAATGTGAATGCCTCTGTGCCCCTCCTAATCATTGTGCTAGCTTGAATACAAGGAGGTTGGCACACATTCTAGCATCTTGAACCCGACTTATGTTTTCACGTTTGAACCTTCTCAAGATTTCCTTTCCTCCAAATGGTACACTCACTATCTACATTGGCTTCTTTCTATAAGATTTGGCTTGACAACCCTATATGCATGAAAGTAACATAAATACACACATATTAGCATTAAAACCAGATAAAAGTAATGCTCATCATAAGGAAAGAACAATTCGTATTCTTATCACACAAGCACTTATCATCACTTCACTCTATTGTGATCACAAAAAACTCTTGTAATGTAGAAGTAGGATAAATCACACCGGAGGGGAAAGGAGACGTTCCGCTACCTCTCGACTAACTGATAAGTGCTTGTGCGATAGGAATGCGAAGCGTTCTTTCCTTATGTTGAGCATTAATTTTCTCGGGTTTTAATGCTAATATGGGTGTATTTATGTTACTTTTATGTAGGTAGAGTTGTGAAGCCGATTATGAGAGAAAGAAGCCAATGTGGGTCATAATGCACTAATTTGGAGGAAATCTTGCTAAGGTTCAAACGTGAGGAAGACATAGGTCGGGTTCCAGATGCAGGAATGTGTGCCAACCTCCTCGTACTCAAGTTAGCATAACTATTTGGAGGGGTACAAGGGCAGTCACATTCAAACATTTTGACTTGTGCATATAGAACAAGATCTCCACCAACATGTCTGTTATTAAAGAAGCAAGGCGATCCATGACATAAATGTATGACCGTTTGCGTTACCTTGATGAAAGTATGGATTCGGGAGTATTTCAGGCTAGTACTGTAGTAGGGTATTGTAGAGAATATTGTAGCAAAAATACTGTAGAAGCATTGTTTACAGACACCCGAGAAAATAGGAAAAAAGAGAATCCACACGGGCGTGTGGAAATTCCATATGACCGTGTGAAAAATCCACAAGGGCGCCCACATGGGTGATAAGTGCTTGAGTGAACATGTTTTTATGCATGTTTTACATACATTGAGCATCATATTTTATTCAGTTTATGTCTCATTTCGTGTATTGGGTGTTCTTTTATGCATATAGGTTGTGAAGGCATTAGGATTTCAAAAGGGAGCGAAGATAGGCTATCATGGCATAATATTGGGAGTTCTTGTACAAATCAAGTTGGAAGACACAAGAGGAGTTCGTGTATGAGGAGATGTGTGCCAACTTCCATAGTTTTGCAAGCCAAGTTATTAATGGAAGGGCACAAAGGCAGCCATGTCTCCACATTCCTCCTCTTGTAAAGATTTCAAGACCTTTCAAGACGCATTGATGAAGGAAAAGCCGTATAGCCTACCATATGATCGTGTGCCCGATCGTGTGGCCTTAAGAGGAGATTGTTTATCATCGCGTTTGTGGAAATCACTGTAGTAAAAGTGCTGTAGCAGAATTACTGTAGCAGAATTACTGTGGAAATTCCGCGCGACCGCATGGAAATTCCTGCAGCCCACGCGGGCGCGTGGGGGCACGTGACAGACGCGTTGTGAGGCTATAAATACACCTTTTGGCCGATTCTAAAGGGACTTTTTGCGGAGCTTTGAGCATAGACATTGAGAGAGAGGCGGCTAGGGTTTGAGGAGAAGGTCTTCGCCAATTGAGAGGGAGTTCTTCACCAACTTTGATAGGTTCCTTCGACGTCATAGCATCTTGGGGAGCCATTGGCGACCTAGCTTCGGAGAGGAACCCTTCAAGACGTAGAACTACCAATCAAGGCCAATCCGCGCGAATTCGAGGGGGTTTTCTCTATGGGTTTTATTGCTTTTCATTGTATCCATTATTGTTTTGTAACTAGGCCCATGGAGGGCTAAACCCTAGTGGGTATTTGGGCATGTGAACCCCAAGATTTATATTTTGAATTGATTCTCTTAATGCTTCTAGTTAATCCGAGTTGTCTTGAGTTTTAATCTTGTGATTTAATTGCTTGCTAGTGTTGTTAATCCTTGTGGTTGATTTACATTGCATGATTTAATACTTTGATGTGAGAGGTCTCCATTAGAGTTAGATTTCCAAGATTAAAGAGGGTTGAGAGGGTGAGCCTTGAGATGGAGGAGTGTCCCCTTTCCCCTTCGATTGAGTGTTTCCTATCTCCGTATTCCATATTCTCTTTGCAACCATATTTGGTGTGAGGCGTGAGATTGCTCGATTTCTCCGCCGGGACCTTGTAGGGGGTTAGGATCCTTCGCCGGGAATTAGGGTTGGATCTACATTTCGGAATCGGTTTCACTCTTAGGTTTCCTTATAGCATAATGCGGTCATATAGGGTGTGAAGTGTTGAGATTGGTCGATTTCTCCACCGGGACCTTGTAGGGGACTAGTGCCTTTTGCTTGGAGACAAGGATTGGTTATCGTTGGATTACCTCGACTCATTAGACTCGATTCTAAAGCATTTAGTGAATCTTGAGCTTCAAGGAAGATCTTAGGGGGATCATTGCCCGAATACCTCATCCTTAGTGATTGAGACTCTTCTACTTTATTTCTTGCATACTCGTTTGCTTTGCTTGCAATTAGTTCACTTCATCATATTAATTGATTCCGACTAGATAATTGAGAAGTGGTTATTACTAATACTTCCGTTCCCTGTGGATTCGACTACCCACTCACCGGGGTAATTATTACTTCGACACCCGTACACTTGCGGTTTACACGCATATTCGGACGTGTCAATGGGCGTGTGGATTCCCAATTCCAGCCCTTTAAAATCCGATTTTAGCATTCTTTTCTGCATCTTTTCACCAACTTGAGAGAAGGCGACGGCTAGGGTTTTGAGAGGTATTGGCTAGGGCTTTGGAGAGGTTCTACAGCTCCGACGTCGAGCGCCGTTTGGAAGAAGGTTAGTGGGAGAGCTTTTGTCAGCACCGATCCGGCGAGGTGTATCCTAGGCTGGACAGAGGGACCCTTGCGACGAGTAGCGGACTCTCCACGAGACCATCGCCATGACTAATGAGGGGATTTTCTATGGACACTTTGTTTTTACATTCGATTTCATTGATTGTATGTAGCTCCATGGAGAGCTAAACCCCTAGTGGGTACTTGGGTATTTGTGAACCCTAGGATGTATTCGTTTCATTGAATCTCTTTATTATGCTTTCAATTAATTGATGTTTATTGTGAGTTCAAATATTGGAGACTTGATTGTATGAATACTCCCCTAGAGTGACACTAGGGTTGAGAGTTCTTCTTGGTAACTCTTGTGAGTGAGTGACACACCGTGAGAGTTAGACAAAGCTAGATTGGAGAGGGTTGAGAGGGTGAGTCGAGAGGCAGCGGAGCGTCCCTTTTTCCCTCCGGTGTGATCTATCGTACCTCCACGTTCTAAGAGTTCTTTACGGCGATAGTAGAGTGAATGGGCTAAGGGATGACCTTCCGATGGGGCTTAGTTGCGAGTGCAATGGAGTGAAGCACTGAAGTGATTTTAGCACCTAGAGCTTAATTGTGGCTAGGGATCTTCCACCTGGACCAAAGGGTTAGGTTAATGCATAGGAATAGGGTTTATCACTTGGAATCCCTAGTGCTCATTGCAATTCTATGCAAGTGCGAGGTTAAGAGGTTATTCAATCTCTCCTCCGCTACATGTATAAGGTTAGGCATGGTTGACCTTAGATTTGGGATCATGTAATTAAGGATTTCCACGACTCATTGTTGCATCAATTAGGATGTATAATACAGGGTTATTGCACTTGAAACGATTATCCTAGGCGGGTCAATATCCGGGTACCCCATCTTTATCGATTGCCTTACCTTCTCCTTTACTTGTGTCCTCTATCTTGTTGTTTTTATTTTCATTATTTTATATTTTGTCACACTTATCACTATTCATCTTCCACATTAGTTAAGAAACAACTTAAGTGTCTTTATCCCTTACTCTCTGTGGATACAATACCTACTCATCTAGGATTATTACTTCGACACCCGTGCACTTGCGGTTTACACGCATATACGGATGTGTCAAGTTTTTGGCGCCGTTGCCTGGGAGTAGGCGTTTAGAGATACTTTGCACTTTGATTTCTTAGCTATTCATTTATTCATTCTATTTCATATTTTCTTATTCTATTATCGTTCTGATTTCTTTTTCTTTTTTTTTTTAGGTGCAGCTCCAGGTGATGACCAGAGGGAACCCCTCAATACTGATTGAAGGAGATCCCAAGCTTAAACGTACACTGAGAAGAAAAAGGAAAGAACCTGTGCAAGAATAATCTAATCTAGCTGATTTGGGAGTAGAAGAATCTGAAAACATGGCAGAACAGAATGACCAACAGCGGACATTATCCAATTATGCCAGACCTTCAATGTTGGGGACACAATCGAGGATTGTGTGTCCCCCGATTACAGCTTAGAACTTTGAGCAGAAGCCGGCATTCATCCACATGTTGCAGCAATCCACACAGTTCAATAGTTTGGCCGATGAGGATCCAAACAGTCATATAGAGAACTTTCTCGAGGTGTGTGATATGCTGAAGATAAATGGGGTGACGGATGATGCTATCAAGCTTAGAGCCTTCCCATTTTCCTTAAAGGGGAGAGCGAAGCAATGGCTACACTCATTACCTAGAGCCTCGATTACCACATTGGAGGAGATGGTAGAAGCTTTTCTTGCCCTATATTTCCCTCCTAGAAAATCCGCAAAGCTTAGGAATGATATCTCCTCCTTTGTACAGTTGGAATTGGAGTCTCTATTTGAGACGTGGGAAAGGTTCAAGGAGCTCTTGAGAAAGTGACCGTAACAAGGATTCCCGGAGTGGATAATTGTTCAGACCTTTTACAACGGTTTAAATCTAAGTACAAGGAAACTCTTGGATGTGGCAGCAGGAGATAACTTAGGTAGCAAGACCCCCGATGAGGCCTGCCAACTAATTGAAGAAATGGGGTTAAACAACTTCCAATGAAATGCTAGGGAGAAGAAAAAGGTGGGCGGTCTCCATGGGATAGATGCAGTAACCTCATTAGCGGCTCAAGTGGAATCATTGAGTAAGAAGTTAGATCTCCTAACTTTGAATAGAGTGGCGGCCATGACTACTTGCACCAGGTGTGGTGGAGGACATGCTCCCTCCGATTGTCCGATCTCTATTGGTGATGCATCTTCGATTGAGAATGTCAATTTTGTGGGTAATGGCATGAGGAATCAAGGAAACCCATATAACAATACCTACAATTTGGGTTGGAAGAGTCATCCTAATTTCTCGTGGAGCAACCAAGGACCACAAAAGGCCATAGAGCCACCGGGTTTCTAACAACAGCAGCAAGCGCCAAACATGGAGAACCGAGTTTCAGGTTTAGAGACCTGAATGAATGATTTTTAGAAGGCCTTAACTAGGTTTATACAATCATCTAATACATGGTTTCAATCAGTTGAGGCTACACTTTGCAACCACACCGCTTCTTTGCATAATCTTGAAAATCAAGTAGGGCAGATTGTGAAGTCCTTATTGGAAAGATCACAACGAAGCTTGCCGAGTAACACCGAGACCAACCCTAGAGAGCATGTGAAGGTGATCACTTTGAGAAGTGGTCGTAAGGTTGAGGGTAAGCTTCCGAGTGAGAAGCCAAATAAACAAGCACCCGAGATTATAGAGGTTGAGAAGGGAGCAAGCAAAGAGAAGGAGATGGCACCCCCACCTTTGAAGCCAAGAATCCCTTATCCCTCTAGATTGAAGAATGACCAAGGGGATGAATAGTACAAGAAGTTCCTGAGTTTATTCAAACAACTCCACATCTAATATTCCTTTTGTTGAGGCATTGGCTCAAATGCCTAAGTATGCAAAATTCTTCAAAGACTTGTTGACCAACAAAAGGAAGTTAGAGGAGAGTTCTTTAGTGATTTTAGATGCGTCTTGCTCGCCGGTTTTACAAAAGAACATGCCGAACAAGAAGAAAGACCCAGGAAGCTTCATCATTCCGTGTAATATTGGAAATCTAGGTGAAGAAATGACATTGGCGGACTCAGGAGCTAGTATCAACGTCATGCCTTACACCTTCTTTCAATAGTTAGGCTTGGGCGAGCCTAGACCCACACGGATAAGTTTGCAATTGGCGGACCGAACGGTGAGACATCCGTGGGGTATCATCGAAGATGTGCTTGTCAAGGTAGACAAGTATATATTTCCTGTAGACTTTGTGGTGCTAGATGTCGATGAGGATGCGGATGTACCCTTCATACTTGGAAGGCCGTTCTTGGGGACTTCCAAGGCATTGATTGACATGGATGGCAGAGAGCTAACTTTGAGAGTTGAAGATGACAAGCTCACATACCACCTTGCAGAAGCCATGTGGCATTCTCTTGATTTCGATGATACTTTGTATTTTATAGACACTACTGATGAGATTGTTGATGAATACATGCAGGAAATGTTCAATCCAGACCTGTATAAGGATCTGTTTGACCAAGAGGAGGATAATGAAGAAGTAATGATGCTTGGTTCGACGGAAGAAGTACCATCTACCCCAGGGATCTTGAAGAAGGTACTCTGGAAGATGAAAACGGCTAGGAGATGCCACTAGAAACGCTCCAAGGTTGTTGGAGATGTGCGTGAACCGAAGAAGTTGGATGAACCATTGTTAGGTGGTCCCAAGCCTGATAATTCACCCTCTACCCTCAAGAGATTTTGCTCATCGTGATTCCAAGCCATGGGTAAGAGGGCACCTTTCATATATGAACCCCCGTTAGGTAAGACGAGGTACGTTAAGCTAAGTGACATTAAACAAGCGCTTCTTGGAAAACAACCAAAGTGTTTACTATTTTCGTAGTATAGTAGTTTAGTGTGTGTATGAATAAAGTGTTGAGTGTTGGTGTCTTGATTTTTTTATATACTTGTGCTGTGATTTTATTGTGGGTTTTGAAATGTCATCGTGTGTTTTCATGTGGATTTGGCGAAGTTGGGTCGTTTGAGCTATTTCTCATATTTTTCACTGGTAAAATTTGCATATTAGGGAAGGCTCTGAGTGTGTAAACATGTTCATAAATTTTTCTATAGAGCCAGCAGAATTTTCTAAGGCATTCAGAGAAAACATATGGGTGTGTGGAATTTTTGAATGCCCATGAATTTGCATTGCGAGCTCATCCAGAGAAGGCATAGGGGCGTGGACTCGCCCCTGTGAATGACCATGTGATTCTCGCAAGCCCGTGGGTAATTTCCGCACGGGCGTGTGAATTCCTGTAGAGATTCGTAGATTATCCCGAGAGCACACAGGGGCGTGGACTCGACCCTGTGGGTGACCTTGTGAAAATCGCACGGGCATGGGTAATTTCCGCACGCCCGTACGAATCTCTGCAGAGAAACTCTCTCCATCTCGAGAAGACAAAGGGGCGTGCGCCTGCCCCTGTGAGGTGGGCCTGTCAATGTCCACGCCTGTGTGGAATTTCCGCACGGGCGTGCGGAACACTTAGCAATTTTTCTCAGATGTCCAAAGCAGCTACAAGGGCGTGCGGCTGCCTCTGTGGGTCGGGCGCACAGGCGTGGGTATTTTTCGCACACCCGTGCGAGAGCATTCAGAGGCAGTCAGTGTTTTTCCCGAGATCGCACAGGGGCGTGCATCTGCCCGTGTGAGGCTTTCCTGTGGAGATGCACGGGCGTGGGTAATTTCCGAACGCCCGTGCGGATGTACAGAACGCCAAGAGGTGAGAGTCCTTTTAAAGAATCATTGTTTCTTCTTATTCCCACACTCTCTCTTCACCTGAGAGTACCCTCACACTTCTTCTCGAATTCACACTACAGTATTTGTAGTGATTTTTGCGTGGTTTTTCCGGCCACTTCAAGGTTTTCCACTTAAATCCGTCGGTAAGCCCTATCTTTTGTTCTCTTCAGAAATTCTTGATTTTAATCGATGAAACTGGTGAATAATGCTTCATTTCTATAATTAGAATGAGTATGCATGTTTAGAGCGAAGTTAAAAGCGATTTAACAGTGTATTTTTTTTATTTTTGAGGCATGACTGTGCCTTTTTCATGCGCCGTGGATCCACACGGGCGTGCGGAAATTCCACACGACCGTGTGGATTTCTGTAGCATTGCTTAATTGACTTGCTTGATCGGTTTTCTTTCAAATTTTGTAGATTATGGTAGGCAGGTCAAAGAAGGAAGCTGATAAGCAGCCGCGTGAGTCATCTCCTGAGTCCAAAGGTATGAGGTTTACTATACCCGAGCATCAGGCCTGTTTCGAGTGTTTGTTGAGACTTTAGTTCAGATAGACTCGATTCCTAGATACGGGCATACTGAGAGATTTATAGCAGGGAGACGAGTTCGCCGATGAGGTTGAGGATCTCGTGTCGGTGGGTGGTTGGAGGCAGTTGTTGTCGATTAGAGAGCCAGCCATCCGTGAGCTTACACTGGAGGTCATGTTGTCATTTTAGTTCGTCAGATCCTATTCGAGATTCGATAGCCTAGACGGCATTCAGTTCAGAGCACTTGGACATCACCAGAGCATAAGTATTATGCAGTTTTCAGTCTGTCTTGGCTTATACGAGGAGGCATTCACAGATATTGAGGAGTATTCTCAGTTACCGACTGATTATCGTAGAGCTTTGTCCCCGTGAGAGCTTACAGAGCATTATGTGGTCAAGGCTAGTACGAGTCGGGGGTGTCCAAGGCCACGTGCCTTTCCCAACCTGCGTACAGATAATTACATGCCATCATGAGTAGGTGGGTGGCCGTGGTGATAGCACTTGCGTTCTGAGTCGGCAGGAGCTTCGGTATTTATATTCGATGATGCAGCGCATACCGATCCATCTAGGGCACATCGTCGCTGAGTACATTTGATAAGTGTTTGAGTAGACATATTTTTATATATGTTTTACATGCATTGAACATCATTTTTACCATGGTTTATATCTCATATTGTGTATTTAGTGTTCTTTTATGCATATAGGTTGTGAATGCCTTGAAGAGTAAAAAGGAAGCAAATATAGCCTATAAAGACACAATGTTGGGAGTTCTTGTTCAATTCAAGGACCAAGACACGAGAGGAGTTCATAAACATGGAGATGTGTGCCAACTTTCAAGAAGATTCAAGTCAATTCACTAGTTGGAAGGGCACAAAGGCAGCCACATCTTCATGTTCCTTCTCTTTGTGAAGATTGCAATAACTCTCAAAGATACGTCGATAAAGAGAAGTTTTATAGCCTGCCACATGGACGTGTGCCCGGACATGTGGCCTCAAGAGAAGAGTGTTTGGACCGCGTTTTGCGAAAAGTACTACAGCAAAATTACTGTTCACGCTCCCTCGTGGAAATTCCACGCGCCCGCGTGGAAATTCCTACAGCCCACACGGGCGCATGAAAAATTCACATGGGCGTGTGGGTGCATGTGAAAGACGCGATCTAAGGCCTATAAATAGCCGTTTTGCCCTATTCTTTCTCATCTTTTGTGCGGCTCTTGAAGGGTGAGACGGCTAGGGTTTGGAGAGGAGGTCTTTGCGGCTTTAGAGGTGCTTCGTCACCAACTTTAATCGATTCTTCCTCCGTCATAGCATCAAGGAAGCCACCGGTGAACCTAGCTTTGGAGTGGGTCCTTCAAGACGTCGAAGCTCTCCATCAAGACAATCAGTTCATATATAAGGGGATTTATTTCTATGGTTTTACTGTACTTTCATTCATTGATGGTGTGTTTTGTATGTTGCTCCATGGAGAACTAAGACCCTAGAGGGTATTTGGGCTTATGAACCCTAGGATTCTCATCTTTTGTGGATTTGCTTAGTGTTTCTATTTAATCCGAGTTTGATTAAGTTTTAATCTTGATTGTCTAATGCTTGCTTACCTTATTGATCTTTTGGTTATTTGGTTTGCATGATTTGTTACCTTGGTGAGAAATAGGTCCCTATTAGGGTTAGAATCTCAAGATTGAAGAGGGTTAAGAGGGTGAGTCATGAGATAGGGAGCATCCCCTTTCTCCTCCGATTGGTGTATTCTATCTCCGTTCCCCAAGCTCTATGCAACCATTTTTGGTGTGAGGTGTGAGATTGAGAGATTTCTCCACCGGGACCTTATAGGGGGTTAGGATCCTTCACCGGTAATTAGGGTTGGATCAATCTTTAGGAATCGGATACACCTCTGGGAATCCCTAGAGTGCTTTGCGGTCATATGTGGTGTGAGGTGTTGAGATTGAGCGATTTCTCCACCGGGACCTTGTAGGGGACTAGTATCGGTGATCTGGAGGCAGGATCTGATTATTTTTGGATTTCCATGACTTAACTTACTCATCATAGAAACACTTTTCTTATCCGGTACCTAATACCTGAATCCTAGGGGGAGCATTGCCTGAATACCCCACTTTTACTGATTGAGATCTCCATCCATTTCACCCTTGCATATTCGTCTCCGGTATTCATTTCTTCGCACATTAGATCACCACACCTTTCCATTTATCATTAGGCTAGAAAGCAGAGAAGAAGTTAGTACTAGTAGCCCTGTTCCCTGTGGATTCGACTACCTGACTCACCGGGTATTTTATTACTTCGACACCCATGTACTTGCGGTTCATACGCATATTCGGACGTGTCAACATTCGATATCAGGGCTAGTATCCCAGATTGGGTGCGATCTTCTCGGGTCCATACATTACGAGATTAGCTCTGGGTATGGGTCTCCTAGGAGCGATTCGCGGTGCCGAGAAGACGAGTATACCTGCGTAACTGAGCCTGGAGATGATGAGATTAATGGGCATGGTCCGTAGGGTTCGGACAGGTGTTTATGCTCTGGTTCTACCGGCCCTAGAGATAGCCGAGGAGGAGGGTGATGATGCTGAGGCTTTCCAGCCTACCCCCGAGCCTCAGTTAGCACCTATGGAAACCGAGGGACCTCCGGTGACAGAGGACCCACCCCCCATGTGCATGTTTTCACCATCTTCTGCCCAGGATCATTTTGAGGGGCTCGAGAGCGATGTGGTGGTGATACGGATAGAGGTAACAGAGGCCCGAGTAGAGATTGCCGATATTAGGGCTACGCAGGCTGCACAGTATATGGAGTTCATGGCACGTTTCGACACATTACATTAGATCTTAGAGCGGGACGTCGGCTCGTCATTTGTCTTGCGGCCGAGAACTCCCCCAGCATCTTTGGCACCTCTATCCCCTATTCAAGCACCAGTTGACCCACCATGTACTTCATCACCAGCAGTAGTAGCAGCAGAGCCAGAGGATGACATCGACACTTGATTTTATTTTCCTCGTCTTTTACTTCCACATTTTATTTTGGACTTGTATACTTAGAAAGGACCTTCCTTCTGAGTTTATTTTTATTTTGTATCTCGAGTTGTATTCATTGTCTTATCTTTTATATACTCTAGTTATGTTTGTTTTTTTGAGCTTCACTAAACCCCCTCGTGTATGCGTACAGATGGTCTTGTCATCATTTGAATTGAGATTTTGTCATGGGCACGACCAAGGTGTTCTGGCACTTGGTCGTGTGAGCTTCACAACCCGTTGGAACAACACTCCCAAGGACTTAGCTCCATCAAATACAACACTAGAACTCAGGGGAGTATTGTTTTGATTGCATCTCCCACATCTGAATTTAATTGATTTACATTATGAATGAGCTTGCATGTGTACATTGGGGACAATGTACAACTTAAGTGTGAGATTGAGTTTCATAGTGCACGCATCTCTTTTATAGTAGTTTTGATTAATATACATGCTCACATAACCAATGGCGGTTCAGCTTAGTTGCATTGATTGTGTTCTTGAGTTTAGGAGATTTTTTTTAACATTGAATGTTTTTCATGCTCTAGTTTTTGCTTGAATTTCTAGGAATTTTCACCCGATTGACACTTGCTGCAATACTCACTCTTTGAACTCTTTTGGAAACTCATGTTTGATGTATAAGGGACTAGTTATAGTTGTTTCTTGTGTTAATTCTGAAAAAAATGGAAAAAATGAAAAGAAGGAACAAAATAGTTTTATTGTTTATTTGTGCTTGTTGGGTGGAAAAAGCTACCACCTATGAAGTATGAAGCTACCCTCATAAGTCGGATACTAGTTATGCCTTAATGAGAGAAAGAGCTATCTCATAGGATGAGTGAAAGCTACCACTCCGGTAGAAAGAGCTACCACTTCGAAAGTGTGAAAGCCACCTTATCGGCCCCGTTGGATTGGGCTACCTTAGAGGATGTGTGAAGCTACTACCATTTTTGAAATTTTTGTTACTTTTTGTAGATAAATAAGTCCCTTGTACTTAGAATAGTGAGGAGTATACTTTGGGTTGTTTTGAGTGAGTTCACACACTTACACAATTTCGGGTTTGTTGTCCTTTTTTATTCAAGTTTTTAGCTAGAGCATTGATTTTTCGTATTTAGTGTGGAAATTTCCTTTACTTGTAGAATGTCCTCTTTGTATGCTTTGGTGAACCTAAGGCTAAGCACTTCCAATATTTCCTTCATCCATGCACATAATGTTTTAATTTTTGCTTGAGGACAAGCAAAAGCTTAAGTGTGGGGGAGTTTGATAAGTGCTTGTGCGATAGGAATGCAAAGCGTTCTTTCCTTATGTTGAGCATTATTTTTCTCAGGTTTTAACACTAATATTGGTTTATTTATGTTACTTTTATGCATGTAGGGTTGTGAAGCCAATTATGAGAGAAAGAAGCCAATGTGGGTCGTAATGCACTAATTTGGAGGAAATCTTGCTAATGGTCAAATGCAAAGACATAGGTCGGGTTCCAGATACAGGAATGTGTGCCAACCTCCTCGTACTCAAGTTAGCACAACTATTTGGAGGGGCACAAGGGCAGTCACATTCAAGCATTCCGACTTGTGCATATAGAACAAGATCTCCATAAACATGTCCGTTAATAAAGAAGCAAGGCGATCCACGACGTAAATGTGTGCCCGTTTGTGTTACCTCGATGAAAGTAAGGATTCGGGAGTATTTCAGGCCAGTATTGTAGTAGGGTATTGTAGAAAACACTGTAGCAAAAATACTACAGTATCACTATTTACAGCCGGCCGAGAAAACAGGAAAAAAAAGAATCCATACAGGAGTGTGGAAATTCCACATGCCCATGTGAAAAATCCACAGGGGCGCCCACATGGGCATGTGGATTCCCGATTCCAGCCCTTTAAAAGCCGATTTCAGCATTCTTTTCTCCATCTGTTCACCAACTTGAGAGAGGGCGGTGGCTAAGGTTTTGAGAGGTATTAGCTAGGGCTTTGGAGAGGTTCTATGGCTCTGACATCGTGCGCCGTTTGGAAGAAGGTTAGTGGGAGAGCTTTCGTTAGCACCGATCCAGCGAGGTGTATCTTTGGCCGGACAAAGGGACCCTTGCGATGAGTAGAGGACTCTCCACGAGACCATCACCACGACTAACGAGGCGTTTTTCCATGGATGCTTTGTTTTTAGATTCGATTTTATTGATTGTATCTAGCTCCATGTAGAGTTAAACCCCTACTGGGTACTTGGGTATTTGTGAACGCTAGGATGTATTCATTTCATTGAATCTCTTTATTATGCTTTCAATTAATTGATGTTATTGTGAGTTCCAATCTTGGATACTTGATTGTATAAATACTCCCCAGAGTGACACTAGGGTTGAGAGTTCTTCTTGGTAACTCTTGTGAGTGAGTGACACACCATGAGAGTTAGACAAAGCTATATTGGAGAGGGTTGAGAGGGTGAGTCGAGGGGTAGTGGAGCATCCCCTTTCTCCTCCGATGTGATCTATCCTACCTCCACATTCCAAGAGTTCTTTGCGGCCATAGTAGAGTGAATGGGCTAAGGGATGACCTTTCATTGGGGCTTTGTTGCGAGTGCAATAGAGTGAAGCGCTGAAGTGATTTTAGCACCTAGGGCTTAATTGTTGTTAGGGATCTTCCACCTGGACCAAAGGGTTAGGTCAATACATAGGAATAGGGTTTATCACTTGGAATCCCTAGAGCTCATTGCAATCTATGCGAGTGTAAGGTTGAGAGGTTATTAAATCTCTCCTCCGGGACATGTATTGAGTTATGTATAGTTGACCTTAGATTTGGGATCATGTAATTAAGGATTTCCACGACTCATTGTTGCATCAATTAGGAAGTATAATAGAGGGTTCTTGCACTTGAAATGATTGTCCTAGGGGGATCAATATCTGGGTACCCCATCTTTATCGATTGCCTTACCTTCTCCTTTACTTGTGCCCTCTATCTTGTTGTTTTTTTGTTATTTTATATTTTGCCACACTTATCACTATTCATTTTCCACATTAGTTAAGAAACAACTTAAGTGTCTTTATCCCCTACTCTCCATCGATACGATACCCACTCATCTGGGATTATTACTTCGACACCCGTGTACTTGCAGTTTACACACATATACGGACGTGTTACTAAGCCTCTCAACCCTCTCCAACCTAGCACTGTCTAATTCTCATGGCGTGTCACTCATCCACAAGGATTGCCAAAATGGATTGGCAACCCTAGGGTCACTCTAAGGGAAAATCAAGTCAGCAAGCATTCAAGATTGGAACTCAATTAAAACATCAATTAATGAAAGCATAATAAGAGGTTAAATAAACAATATCATCCTAGGGTTTACAAGCCCAAGTACCCACTTGGGGTTTAGCTCTCAACGGAGAAAAATACAATCAATAATGAAATTAAAAGTAAAAATATGTAATCCATGATTAAAATCCCCTTGGTGTTCGTGTCTATGGTCTTGTGGAGTGGCTGCGTCTTCTCCAAAGGTCCCCTCGTCAAGCCCAACCAAAGCATACGCAAAAGCTAGCGAAAGCCTCTCCAAAAATATGTAATCCGATGAAAGCTTCCCCAATAACTCTCTTCCAAAGTAAATGCAGTGTCGAAGGCCGTAAACCTATCCAAAAGCCTAGCCAAAGCCTCTCCAAATCCTAGCCACGGGCGCCTCCAAAGGTAAGAAAAGATATGCCAAAGGATGGAAAGAAGGATTCCTAAATTGGGCTGAAATCGTGACTTACATAGGGCTGGAATCGGGCATTCACACGGTATGTGGAATTTCCACACGGCCATGTGAATCTGCAGAAATTCATTTTTCAGCGGTCTGTGAATAGTAATTGATACAGTAAATTGCTACAGAATTGCAGAAATTGATACAGTAACTGATACATTAAATTGATACAGTACTGATACAGTAAATTGTAGAAATTCATTTTACAAGCCCAAAATACTCCCGAATTTACACTTTTCATCGATGAAACATAAACCGGCACACGTCCATACTATAGATCGTGTTGCATCTTCAAATAAAAACACATTTGACGATAATCTCGCTAGCTTTACACAAGTTGGAACACATGAGTGTGACTTCCTTTGTGCGCCTCTAATTTTCATATTTCCTTAACCATAACGGAGATTGGCACACACTCACATGTCTTTGAGCACAACTTGTGTCTTCACGTTTGTTCACTCCAAGATTCCATCAACAGAGTGCAAACACAATCTACTTTGGGTTCTTTTTTCCATACTTGTCTATACAACCCTACATGCACAAAAGAAAACAAATACACATATAGTAGCGATAAAATCTGAGAAAAGTAATGATCTTCATAAGAAAAGAATACTTCGTATTACTAATACACAAGCACTTATCAAAATCCCACACACTTAAGCTTTTGCTTGTCCTCAAGTAAAAATAAAACATTGAAGCATAGAAGAAGGAAATATTGAAAGTGCTTGGCCTTAGGTTCACCAAAGTATGCAAGGGAAGCATTCTACAAGTAAGGGAAATTTCAACACTAAATACGAAAAATCAATTCTCTAGCTAAAAACTTGAATAAAAAAGGACAACAAACCCGAAATCGTGTATGTGTGTATAGACTCACTCAAGTCGACCTAACGTATACTTCTCAAAATTCTAAGCATAAGATACTTATTTATACATAAAACATAGAAAAGAGACGGTAGTAGCTTCACACATCCTCTACGGTAGCCGTTTCTAAAGCGGCCGCTAAGGTGGCTGACACATTCGCATATGTGTGTACACCACAAGTGCACGGGTGTCGAAGTAATAATCCCAGATGAGTGGGTATCATATCCACAGAGAATAGGGAATAAAGACACTTAAATTGTTTCTTAACTAATGTGGAAGATGAATAGTGATATGTGTGACAAGATTCAATTCTCAAGAGTAAAAGCAACAAGAAAGAGAGCACAAGTAAAGGAGAAGGTAAGGCAATCGATAAAGATGGGGTACCCGGATATTGTTCCGCCTAGGACAACCATTTCAAGTGCAAGAAACCTCTATTATGCATCCTAATTAATGCAATAGTGAGTCAATGAAATCCTTAATTGCATAGTCCCAAATCTAAGGTCAACCATGCCTAACTCTATACATGTCCCGGAGGAGAAATCGAACAATCTCAACACCTCGAAGCGTATAGAATTGCAATGAGATCTAGGGATTCCAAATGATAAACCCTATTCCTATATATAGACCTAACCCTTTGTTCTAGGTGAAAGATCCCTAGCCACAATTAAGCCCTAGATGCTAAAATCACTTCAACGCTTCACTCCGTTGCACTCGCAATTAATCCCCAGCAGAAGGTCATCCGTTAGCCCATTCACTCTACTATAGCCGCAAAGAACTCTTGGAACGTGGAGGTAGGATAGATCACACCGAAGGAGAAAGGGGACGCTCCACTACCTCTCGACTCACCCTCTCAACCCTCTCCAATCTAGCTTTGTCTAACTCTCATGGTGTGTCACTCACTCATAAGAGTTACCAAGAAGAACTCTCAACTCTAGTGTCACTCTAGGTAGGTATTCATACAATCAAGCATGCGAGATTGGAACTCACAATAAACATCAACTAATTGAAAGCATAATAAAGAGATTCAATGAAACAAATACATCCTATGGTTCACAAATATCCAAGTACCCACTAGGGATTTAGCTCTCCACGGAGCTAGATACAATAAATGAAATCGAATGTAAAAACAAAGCATCCATAGAAAACTCCCTCGTTAGTCGTGGCGATGGTCTTGTGGAGAGTCCTCTACTCATCGCAAGGGTCCCTTTGTCCGGCCTAGGATACACCTCGCCGGATCAGTGCCAATGAAAACTCTCTCACTAACCTTCTTCCAAACGGCGCATGATGTCAAAGCCATAGAACCTCTCAAAAGCCCTAGCCAATACCTCTCAAAACCCTAGCCGCAGCCCTCTCTCAAGTTTGGGAAAAGGTGGAGAAAAGAATACTGAAATCGGGGCTGAAATTGACTTTTAAAGGGATGGAATCGGAATTTCACACGCCCGTGTGAGCGCCCCTGTGGATTTTTCACACGGGCGTGTGGAGTGGATTCTCTGTTTTCCATTTTTCTCGGCTGGCTGTGAACAATGCTGGTATAGTATTCTTGCTACACTTTTTGCTACAGTACCTTACTATAGTACCACCCCGAAATACTCCCGAGTCCATGCTTTCATCAAGGTAACACAAACGGGCACATGTTTACGTTGTGGATCGCTTTGCTTCTTCAATAACATACATGTTGATGGAGATCTTGTTCTATATGCACAAGTCAGAATACTTGAATGTGACTGCCCTTGTGCCCCTCCAAATAGTTGTACTAGGTTGAATACGAGGAGGTTGGCACACATTCCCTCATCTCGAACCCGACCTATGTCTTCGCGTTTGAACCTTAGCAAGATTTCCTCCAAATTGGTGCATTTATGACCCACATTAGCTTCTTTCTTTCATATTTGGCCTCACAACCCTACCTGCATGAAAGTAACATAAATACACACATATTAGTATTAAAACACAAGAAACGTAATGCTCAAAACAAGGAAGGAACACTTCCTATTTTTATCACACAAGCACTTATCAAACTCCCACACACTTAAGCTTTTGCTTGTCCTCAAGAAAAAATTAAAACATTAAAGCATAGACGAAGGAAATATTGGAAGTCCTTGGCCTTATTTTCACCAAAGCATACAAAGAGTGCATTCTATAAGTACGGGAAATTTCAACACTAAATACGAAAAATCACTGCTCTATCTAAAAACTTGTATCAAAAAGGCTACAAACCCGAAATCGTGTAAGTGTGTGAACTCACTCAAGTTGACCCAAAGTATACTCCTTAAAGTTCTACGTATAAGGGACTTATTTATCTACAAAAGGTGACAAAAATTCAAAAAGGGTAGTAGCTTCACACATCCTCTAAGGTAGCCCTTTCCAAAGCAGCCGCTAAGGTGGCTTTCACACTTTCGAGGTGGTAGCTCTTTCTATTGGGCTGGTAGCTTTCACACATCCCATGAGATAGCTCTTTCTCTCATTAGGGCATAACTAGTATCAGACTTATGAGAGTAGCTTCATACATCATAGGTGGTAGCTCTTTTCACCTAACAAGCACAACTAAACGACAAAACTATTTTGTTCTCTCTTTTCAATTTTTTTTTTTTGGTTTTTTCATTTTCAAATTTTTTTTTTCAGAATTAACATAATAAACAACTAAAACTAGTCCCTTATACATCAACCATGAGTTTCCAACAGGGTTCAAAGGGTGAAGAGTGTAACAAGTGTCAATCGGGTAACAATTCCTAGAAATTCAAGCAAAAACTAGAACATGAAAACATTCAATGTTAAATTTTTTTCCTAAACTCAAGAATTCAATCAATGCAAATAAGGTGAACCGCCATTGGCTATGTGAGCATGTATATCAATCAAAACTAGTATAAAAGAGATGCGTACGCTATGAAACTTTCCCCCCACACTTAAGTTGTACATTGTCCCCAATGTACACATGCAAGCTCATTCATAATGTAACTCAATTAGATTCAGATGTGGGAGAAGCAATCAAAAACAATACCCCCGACTCCTAGTGTTGCATTTGATGGAGCTAAGTCCTTGGGATTGTTGTTCCAATGGATCTTGAAGCTCACATGTCCAAGTGTAAAACACATTGGCCGTATCTACGACTAATCCTCAATTTCCATGATGACAAGACCATCTGCACGCATACACAAGAGGGTTCAGTGAACCTCAATAAAAATAAAAATAACTCGAGAATATAAAATATAATATAATGAATACAACTCGAGATACAAAATGAAAATAAACTCAGAAGGAGAGTTCTTTATGAGTATACAAGTCCAAAATAAAATACGGAAATAAAAGACGAGGAAAATAAAATCAAGTGTCGATGTCGCACTCTAGATCCTATGCTGCTGCTGGTGCAAGATCAAAGGGTGCAGGTGGAGGTGGTGGTCTGCCTCTCAATAGCTATCGTAAGAAGTCAAAATGGGCCATCATATCGACATACTATCCTGACTGTATCGACCGCATCTCGATGATCTCAGACTACAATACACTCATAGTGCTCTCAAGCTTCTCAATATGATCATAGGCTCCTGAAAGGGTACCTGGGCCACCTTAGGTCTCGGTCGCCATCTGTGCAGAACCCTCTGCTGCATCCCTAATGCCACTGGCGCTCTCATTGGTGGTGGTGGCTAAAATGTAAGCTCCAGGCCCATATCTGCGCACCACTCCCATCATCCTGAGAGTATCGAGTCCAAGCAGAGAGGAGATAACTGTCTGATCGGTATACTGAAGAGCATCACCGAAACCCATCCCCAGAATAAGTCTAGTAATGTAGAGACCAACAAATAATACTCCTACTCTCTCGTTTTGGCCCTGGTACAGCATGTAATTTGCCACAATGTGCCCCAGATGAATAGGCACGGATCTAGCTATAGAATATAGATAAAGCAGACTCTGTCGGCTTAGAGTACTAGTGTTATCACCTCGACCATCCACAGATCTACTAATGACATCGAATAAATATCTGTAGCTCAGTCGAGACAAACATGTGGCCTTGGATATTCCCAGTTTATGCTGTCCCTGTCCGCATAAAACATGGTAAGCCTGCTGTGGACTCAAGGTGCCAAAGTAATCTATTGGTAGATGTCCATACTCCTCAGTTTCTATATATGCCTCATGGTACAAGCCTATGCGAACTAAAAACTTAGAAATACTCATAGCAAATTAACGAGCGAACACTCTAAACTGTATGTCATCCACAAACTCTAAAGACACTAGCACCTCCAATATCAGCAGCCTAAAAACTGGCTCTCGTATAAACAATAACCTCTGCCAGCCTTCTACGGCAATCAGCGCCTCCAAATCCCTGATTAACTCATCACCCGGCTGGACCCCACTTAGCACACTCAGCTCTATAAACCGGGATTGGCCAAACCTAAGCTCCAATAGCCGCTCGAAATGAGCTTGATGTTCAGGATTCGGAAATACAATATGTGCTAGCTCGGGTGAAGGCTCCCTAGGACGCTTGCCTTCTTGCCTCCTCGAGTGCGGTGTCATTCCTGCGATAAATGAGGAAGGAATGATAAAATAATACTCAGAAATAGCATACTGCAGAAATACACACGGGCCTGTAGAAATTACCCATGCCCGTGTGGATCTGTAGGTGTGAAAACCGCACGGTTGTGCATCAATTCTCCAAAAATTCAACTTAAAACAGCCCCTAAGGACTTCCCAAACAGATTGGCAGAACTCAAGATTCTCAATTTAATAAATACTAGGATTTGTGAAGAAAAGAGGATAAGAAGGGTTACTGATAAAACAGATGATAGTATTCCGAAAATCCGCACGTAATGTGAAAAAATATTCTCCAAAACAATGGTAAAGGGCAGAGAAGTTGATTAAGAGTGGTTTTTTGGTGATTGGAGATGAAGAAAAAGGTAATCCACAAAGATTTTTAAAGAAAAACTCACGTCTCTTGGAATTCTGCGCATCCACACGGGCGTGTATCCCCACAGGAAAGCTTCATAGGGGCAGGTGCATGCCCCTGTGTGCTCTAGGGAAAACACTCGCTGCCTTTGAATGCAAATACACGGGCATGGGAGAAATACCACGCCCGTGCGCTCGACCCACAGGGGCAGCCATACGCCCCTGTGGCTGCTCTGGACATCCAAGAAAAATTGCTAAGTGTTCCGCACGCCTGTGTGAAAATTCCACACGGGTGTGGGCATTCACAAGCCCAACTCACAGGGGCAAGTGCACGCCCCTGTGTCTTCTCGGGATGGGGAGAGCTCCTCTGTAGAGATTCACAAGGGCGAGTGGAAATTACCCACGCCCGTGCGATTTTCACAAGGTCGGCCACAGGGGCGAGTCCACGCTCCTGTGTGCTTTTGGGAAAGTCTGCCAATCTCTACAGGACTTCACACGCCCGTGCAGAAATTACCCGCGGGCGTGCGAGGATTACATGGTCGTTCACAGGGGCGAGTCCATGCCCCTGTGCCTTCTCTGGATGAGCTCGCAATACAAAACCACGGGCGTGTGTTAATTACACACACATGTGTGTTTTCTCTGGATCCTTAGAAAACCCTGCAGGCTCTGCAGAAAATTTCTAAACATGCTTACACACTCAGAGCCTGCCCCAATATGCAATTTATACCAGTGAAAAAACATGAGAAATAGCTCAAATGACCAAAACTTTGCCAAATTCACATGAAAACACACAATGAACTTGAAAACCCACAATAAAGTCATAGCACAAGTATATGAAAATCAAGACACCAACACTCAACACTTTATTCATGCAACACTAAACTACCAAATTAAGAAAACAGTAAACACTTGGGTTGCCTCCCAAGAAGTGCTTGTGTAACGTCACTTCGCTTGATGTACCTTGTCTTACCTCATGGGGGCTCATAGATGAAAGTTACCCTCTTACCCATGGTTTGGAAACATGATGAGCAAAATCTCTTAAGGATAGAGGGTGAATTGTCAGGCTTGAGACCGCCTTGAAATGGTTCACCCAAACTGTTCGGTTCACGCATGTCTCCAACAGCCTTGGAGTGTTTCCTGTGGCGTCTCCTAGCCCTCTTCAATTTTCGGAGCACCTTATTCAAGATCCCCAGGGTAGATGGTACTTTTTCCATTGAACCATGCATCATTACTTCTTCATTGTCCTTCTTTTGGTCGAACAAGCCTTTGTATGGATCCGGATTGAACATCTCCTACATGTATTCATCAACAATCTCATCAGTAGCGTCTAGAAAATACAAAGTATCATCGAAATCAAGAGAATGCCGTATGGCTTCAGCAAGGCGGTATGTGAGCTTGTCATCTCCAACTCTCAAAGTTAGCTCTCCGCCATCCATGTCAATCAATGCCTTGGAAGCCCGCAAAAACGGCCTCCCAAGTATCAAGGGTACATCCGCATCCTCATCGACGTCTAGCACTACGAAGTCAACCGGAAAAATGTACTTATCTACCTTACAAGCACGTCCTCGATAATGCCTCTCGGATGTCTCACCGTTCAGTCCGCAAGTTGCAAAGTTATCTGAGTAGGTCTAGGCTTACCCAAGCCTAGCTTTTGGAAGAAGGTGTATGGCATGATGTTGATGCTAGCCCCTGAATCCACCAATGCCATTTTTTCACCTAAATTGCCGATATTACACAGAATGATGAAGCTTCCCGGGTCTTTCTTCTTGTTCGGCATGTTCTTTTGCATGACCGCCGAGCAAGACGCATCTAAGATCATTGAAGCACTCTCCTCTAACTTCCTCTTGTTAGTCAACAAGTCCTTCAAGAATTTGGCATACTTAGGCATTTGGGCCAATACCTCAACAAAAGGAATATTGATGTGGAGTTGCTAAAACAAACTCAGGAACTTCTTGTACTGTTCATCCCCTTGATCATTCTTCAATCTAGAGGGATAATGGATCCTTGGCTTAAAAGGTGGAGGTGCCATCTTCTTCTCTTTGCTTTTCCCTCTTCAACCTCTATAACCTCGGGTGCGTGTTCATTTGTCTTCTCACTCGGAAGCCTACCGTCGACCTCACGACCACTTCTCAAAGTGATCGCCTTCACATGCTCTCTAGGGTTAGTCTCGGTATTGCTCGGAAAACTTCTATGTGGCCTTTCCGATAAGGACTTCGCAATCTGCCCCACTTGATTTTCAAGATTATGTAAGGAGGCGGTATGGTTGCGAAGTATAGCCTCAACTGATTCAAACCTTGTATTTGACGATTGCACAAACCTAGTTAAGGCCTTTTCCAAATCGGTCATTCGGGTCTCCAATTCTGAAACTCTGTTTTCCACATTTGGGCCTTGTTGTTGGAAACTCGGTGGCCCCATGGCCTTTTGTGGACCTTGGTTACTCCACGAGAAATTGGGATGATTCTTCCAACCTGTATTGTAGGTGTTGATGTATGGGTTCCTTTGAGTCCTGATGCTATTACTTACAAAATCGACGTTCTCAACCGAAGATGCATCACCAATAGATATTGGGCAATCGGAGGGAGCATGTCCTCCACCACACCCGGTAAAAGTAATCACGGCCGCTACTCTGATCGAAGTTAGAATATCTAACTTCTTACTCAATGATTCCACTTGAGCCGCCAACAAAGTCACTGCATCTATCTCATGGAGACCGGCCTCCTTTTTCTTTTCCCTGGCATTCCATTGGTAGCTGTTTAACCCCATTTCTTCAATTAATTGATGGGCCTCACTGGGGGTCTTGCTACTTAAGGTACCTCCTGCTGCTGCATCCAAGAGTTGCCTTGTACTCGGATTCAGACCATTATAAAAGGTCTGAAGAATCATCCACTCCGGGAATCCATGTTGCGGGCACTTTCTCAGGAGCTCCTTGAACCTTTCCCACTTCTCAAATAGAAACTCCAATTCCAATTGTACAAAGGATGAGATCTCATTCCTAAGCTTTGCAGATTTTTCGGGAGGGAAATAACGGCCAAGAAAAGTTTCTACCATCTCTTTCCATGTGGTAATTGATGCTCTAGGTAATGAGTGTAGCCACTACTTCGCTTTCGCTTTCAAGGAAAATGGGAAGGCCCTCAACTTGATGGCATCATCTGTTACCCCATTTATCTTCAGCATATCACACACCTCGAGAAAGTTCTCTATATGACTGTTTGGATCCTCATCCGCCAAACCATTGAACTGCGCGGATTGCTGCAACATATGGATGAATGCCGGCTTCAGCTTGAAGTTCTGAGCTATAATCAAGGGATGCACAATGCTCGATTGTGTCCCCAATACCGAAGGTCTGGTATAATCAGATAATGTCTGCTGCTGCTCATTCTATTCTGCCATGTTTACAAATTCTTCTACTTCCAAATTACCTAGATTGGACTGTTCTTGCACAGGTTCTTTCCCTTTTCTTCTAAGTGTACGTTTAAGCTCGGGATATCCTTCAATCAGTATGGAGGGGTTCCCTCGGGTCATAACCTGGAGCTGCACCAAAAGAAAGGAAACAAAATCAGAACGATGATAGAATAAGGAAATATGAAATAGAATGAATAAATGAATAGCTAAGAAAAACAAAATGCAAAATATCTCTAAACGCCTACGCCCTGGCAATGGAGCCAAAAACTTGACACGTCCGTATATGCGTGTACAATGCAAGTGCACTGGTGTCGAAGTAATAATCCCAGATGAGTGGGTATCATATCCACAGAGAATAGGGAATAAAGACACTTAAATTGTTTCTTAACTAATGTGGAAGATGAATAGTGATATGTGTGAGAAGATTCAATTCTCAAGAGTAAAAATAACAAGAAAAAGAGCACAAGTAAAGGAGAAGGTAAAGCAATCGATAAAGATGGGGTACCCGGATATTGTTTTACCTAGGACAATCATTTCAAGTGCAAGAAACCTCTATTATGCTTCCTAATTAATGCAATAGTGAGTCGTGGAAATCCTTAATTGCATAGTCCCAAATCTAAGGTCAACCTTGCCTAACTCTATATATGTCCCGGAGGAGAAATCGAACAATCTCAACACCTCTTACTCGTATAGAATTGCAATGAGCTCTAGGGATTCCAAATGATAAACCCTATTCCTATGTATAGACCTAACCCTTTGGTCCAGGTAAAAGATCCCTAGCTACAATTAAGCCCTAGATGCTAAAATCATTTCAACGCTTCACTCTGTTGCACTCGCAACTAAGCCCCAGCGGAAGGTCATCCCTTAGCCCATTCACTCTACTATAGCCGCAAAGAACTCTTGGAACATGGAGGTAGGATAGATCACACCGGAGGGGAAAGGGGACGCTCCGCTATCTCTCGATTCAACCTGTCAACTCTCTCTAATCAAGCTTTGTCTAACTCTAATGGTGTGTCACTCACTCACAAGAGTTACAAAGAAGAACTCTCAACCCTTGTGTTACTCGAGGGGGGTATTCATACAATCAAGTGATAAGTGTCTAAATGTAGATTTTTTCATGTATATATCGTATTCACTTTGCATGCATTTTGTGAGGTTTGATGCCCGTTTTGCGCTTAATCGTCTATTATTTGCTTTATAGGGCATAAGGAAGCCATGGAGAACAAGAAGATATCATTTGGGCAAAAAGAGAAGAAAATAGGATTTTCATACTACCGCCATACTACCCAGTATGGGGGCCATATGCACTGTAGCAGCAGATTGATTTGGAGTGTCTGCCCAGATTTCCATACTACCCAGTATGGGGGTCGTATGCACCCCGTACGACACCCATATGACCCGTATGCCTCGGGGGGGGGTATAAATACCAACTTTTAGTGCAGAAAAGAGGACTTTTTGGCTGGACCTTTTCTTGGCCGACTTTGGGGAGATCACTTGGGAGATTTTGGGCAACCTTGGGAAGGAGAAGAAGGACAAGGAAGCTAGAAGATCATTCAAGCACAAGGTCCAAGACTTTCAAGGCAAGAAGGCAGCATCATTCAAGGGGAGATCTACCACGATTTGAAGGAAGGAGACCCACAGCTAGAGAAAGAGTCATTTGTCACTCCTTTGGCATGGAAAGCGTCATTCGGCACATTCTTCACCTCCTCCTTCACCATTTCATCTAGGGAGTGTCATTTATGCTTTTGTTCCATGTTTTGCTTGTTTGTATTGCTTGTTGTGGTATGATGACACACTAGACCCCAAGGCCACCGGGCGTTGGTGAACCTTGGGGGGTTTTATCATGTATGTTGGATGATAACTTGTTAATTCCATGCTTGGGTAATTTTGAGATCTAGTCCATTGTTTTCATGCTAAGTGCTACACTAAGGAGAAATCCGTAGCTCTTTTATGAGTGATGCATGTAGATGTGACTTGCTCGCATGTATTAGATCATGAATGGATTAGAAGGGGATACTTGTATCATCACGCCGAGAAATTGGGTGTTTGGTAGCCCTCCATGTAAGTTTAATCCGAAGAAGAGTAGGTTTATTCCTAAGTGAGATTTCCTCGTACTTAATGCAATCGTAGGAATGTAGATTTGGAAGAAATTCCTATCTATGTTTGTATGGGATTAGGGTTCAATCGCCGAGAAATTGGGGTTGTTCTAATCTTGGAATCTCATGGTCCATTTTACCCTTGCAACTTTAGATCATCATCCATGTTGCATGATAACCCCTCAAGGGGATCCTCATCCATAGGCCTTTGCACCTCATTGATTTTCTTGCTTGCTTATTGCTTGTTCTCTCTAATTTAGTCATAATCTCGTTTTAGCTTTAATTACTTTTAGTAGAGTAAAACCCATCACTTGAGATCTTAGGCTAGATAATAGCTCAAGAAGGAGTAATAGGAGATCCTTAGCCCCGTGGAATACGATCCTCGCGTCTTCACGCGAGGTATTACTTGGCGATCCCGTACACTTGCGGGGAAGCAATCAAGTTTTTGGCGCCGTTGCCGGGGACTTTAAGGAATTCTAGGAAACTTTTAGATTATTACTCTAGCCATTTATCTTTTCTTTTGTAAATATTTGTCTTTCTATGTTTCTTTTACACCTTTTGTCAATATTTATTTATTTTTCTTCTTAATTGTTTTCTTTGTTAGCTTATTGATTTTAGTTTTACATGTTGACACAGGGCCATGGATTCTCAACAATGGTTTTACCCTCACCAAGGATTGCTACAGGAACCCACTTTTCAAAAACCATGGCATTACCAACCTCCAGTCGATAAGCAACTTAATCGTTGGGGATTCAATACACAAATTGTTTTTGCAAGTTTCATGAGGTATGCGGATGCCGAACTTGAAGCTATGAATGCGAAAGAATTTAATGCTCAACAATCTCTTCAAAGTGTGGAAAACAAGATGGGAGAGTATTCCAAAGAATCAGTCAAATTGCCACCATCTATAGAAGCCCTAATTGAAAATGGCACAAGAGATGAAGGGAAAGTCAATGAGATTGTGGTGGATGCTCATATTGAGGTGTTGGAGGTGGAAGAAGCAAATGATGTAGCATCAATACCTTCTGAGCAAATGGTAGAGGTTTCACCTCAATGTGAAATTGAAGAAGGAAAGGGGGAGGATGGCATCATGGTCATGAAAACATGTTAAGGAAGTAGAAGAAACTCAATCGATTACATGTGAAGATGCTACTTGCCTTAACATAGATTTTTCCATCCATCCTTTAATTTTAGTCAAGTGCAAAAACAAAATTCCGGGAATTATATTTGAAGATGTGGGGAGGAAACCAATGTCATCCTTGAACCCACCAATGCCAGGCTTGGACAATTCCAAAGCAAAAATTTTTCCTTGGCGGCCCAAGCAAATGTTATGGGCACTTGAAGTTCATCAAACCATGGTTGAGAAAAAAATTGTGGATAGGATGTTAAAGCCACCAATTGTTCCACCTACACAAAGCTTCACGAGTTCTCAACCAAACTTGTTCCCTTGGAAGTCTAAGCAACTCCTTTTGATGATCCAAGGCAACTTTCCAAGAGTCGAGGAAGAAAATGTGGGCAGGAGGTTGAGGCCGTCCAATGACCCACCCATGCCGAGCTTAAACAACTCTCGATCAAAGCTTTTTCCTTGGAGGCCTAAGCAACTTTGTGGTGGGGTACTCAAAGGAATTCTTGTCGGGACCAAAGAAGAAGCGGGGAGGAGGTTCAAACCATCTAAGGATCCGCCCAAGTTTAAATTGCACAATTCCCGGCCCAAGCTTTTTTCATGGAGGCCAAAAGGTAACTCATGCTTGGCCTTCAATTTAACACCATCCCGGAAGGTATGTTTCGTATTTCTTGGTAGTTCTTATGCAACTTCAAGTCGGGATGAACACACCATTTTCAAGCCTCCTTATTTACTCGTGACGTTAAACAAGCGCTTTTTGGGAGGCAACCCAAGCGTTCAGTGGTGTTTGCTTGCATTTTTCATTTTTTAGTTCTTAGTTCATTTCAATTTTCATATTTCTTAGGTTTGTTTGTTTTTGAATAAGTTCATTCTCACACACTTGGCACATTGTTCTCATCGTTTTGATTGTGATGTTTGTGCAACTTCTTGAGAAACTCATATTTAGGTGTTAATTCATGCACTTGATCGTCATTTTATTCAATTCACTCATTTTTGGAGGAGTCTTTGAGCTTGCTATATCATTTATTTTCATCATTTGTGGCAGGTTTTTGAAGTTTTTATTGGTTTTAATGGGTATACGACCTTATTGGGCCGTATGGTGGCCGTCTGAGACGACACAGAGGCTCTGTGCCATCACAGACGGCCCCCCATACGGCCCCTATACGGGGCCGTCTGTTACGGGATGCCCTCTCGGCCGAGAGGGTCATTTGGCCCATACGGCCCCCATACTGGGTTGTATGGGGGCCGTATGGGGTCGGGTCCCCCCCATTTAATCTCTCTCTCTCTCTCTCTTTCTTCCATTCTCTTCTTTTCTCTCTTTCTCCACCGATTTTCTCTCTTCTTTCTCACTCATTTCTTGGCCAAATCTCCTCATTTTTCCTCCTAAATCTTCTCCTCACCCATTTGAGACATCGATCTAGTAGTTTTCCTCGAGTTTAAAGCTTGTTTTCTCAAGATTTCATCGGTATGCTTTTTCTATGCCCTAGTTTTATCTCATTCATTTCTTGGGAATTCTTGGAGCTTTTGTGTGGAATTTATTTAGCATTTTGCTTGGTTTGGATGGTGTGATTGTTATGGATGAAGTCTCCCTTGAATTTATGTACAAAAGTTTTCTATTTTCATGTTTTTGTGGAGGTTCTGTCGAAATAAACAGTACCCATACGGCCCCATACGGCCGTATGGACACTATCCTTCATATTTTTCATTGTTTCTTCATCTCTTACACTATCTTTTGAATCATATTGGATTCCTCCGTGCTTGATTGGGTTTTTCATGGTTTGTAGGAATTTTGGGGATGAAGAAATTGGCAAGCAACCATGGAGTGATATTTACACCACACGGGGTGACCACATGGAACAAGATGTCATTTTGTGATGAGAGAATTAATTCTAAGGACAAGATTGAGCATGGACACCTATCGTTTACTTAGTTTGCTTTGTTTTGTATTTTTGTGTTTTGATGAGTTGGCATGGTTCTTACCCTACCGACTTGTGATTGTCAAACTCTTTTTTATTTTCATCTTTGTGTTTTTGTTGACTACTCTCTAGTTTTCCCCTTGTGCTTGTATCTTTAAATTCTTTGTGGAATGATGATGCCCCCTTTTTGCCTTGCAGGGCATTAAGGGAATTTGGTGAGCTTTCCTGGTTTTAATGGAGGTCGGACGGGACATGTATTGCTCACCACACATTTTCTCACGTCCTACTCACGACGAGCACAATTTGAACCAGGGAGTTCGTTTTCACCCTCCTTTATTATTTGCATTGCTTCATCTTGCATGTTTTTCATGATTAGTGTACATTGAGGGCAATGTACAACACTAAGTGTGGGGATGGGTGTATTTCATGTATTAGGATCATTTACTACATGCTAGTGTTACCTATGTTGCCTTTGTTCATTCTTGTAAAATTCTTTTAGCTTGGATTAATGATTGATGTGAGTTATTTGTTTATATACTTTATTGAATCCTGTTTTACCCCTAGTATTGTCATGTGCACTGAATTTTTTTTGTCGATGCCCTAGGAATAGCCAATGTGACTACTCTAACTCTCTTGTATGCATAACACACTACTTTGAGTACTTGGCCTTAGAACACTAAGTTCTATCCTTCAATGTTCTCTTAAGAACTTCTAAGTTTTGTTGAGCTAATCCTAGTTTTCGGGCATGTAGAGTACTCTGAAGATGTGATCTAGGGTGAATGTGAAAAAAAAAATAATGAAAAATGAAATGAATGAAAAAAAAAGAGAGAAAAAAAAATGAGTCTTTGTCAGTATTCCTCTGCTATTGAAGCATGAATGCGTCTATGTAGACTGTAATCGAGTAGTTGGGTGGCTCTTGTGCCTAACCAGCATGTGCACCCTCCAGAAAGATTTAAAAATGATGTTGATGCAGTCTACGTTAGTCGGACTCAAAAAAAAAAAAGAAATGAATGATGAAATGAAAATAAAAACCCTAGTGATCTTTTTGAGTACCTACCAAAGGTTTTGAGTAGAAAGTGGACTTAGTTTCAAGGTATAGAATTAGAAGGATCTTATTTGGCCATTGAAGTAGCACTTAGTAGTTTAAGACTTAGTATTCTTTGTAAGTGGAGTGATTAGCATCTAGAGCTGTACTGATTGAAGTCCTTAGGCTAGACCAGATCATGGCATATGAGATATAAGATTCACTTACACGACACAAACATATAAGGGGTGAAACAAGATATTTTTATTATGCTTATTGACTATGACTCAACATCTATGTATCATTGTCAATTGCTTTTGGAGTCTTATATTTACTTGATGCCAGAGGTAATGCATTTAGCCACTTCTCAGTCTCTTTGTTTCTCATGAGTTGTTTGCTTGGGGACAAGCAATGCTTACGTGTGGGGATATTTGATAAGTGTCTAAATGTAGATATTTTCATGTATATATCGTATTCACTTTGCATGCATTTTGTGAGGTTTGATGCCCGTTTTGCGCTTAATCGTCTATTATTTGCTTTGTAGGGCATAAGGAAGCCATGGAGATCAAAAAGATATCATTTGGACGAAAAGAGAAGAAAACATGATTTTCATACTACCACCATACTACCCAGTATGGGGGTCGTATGCACTGTAGCAGCAGATTGATTTGGAGTGTCTGCCCAGATTTCTATACTACCCAGTATGGGGGCCATATGCACCCTGTATGGATCGTGAATCTAGGGTTTTTGGGTGCTATATGACCCCCATACGAGCCCTATACGACCCGTATGCCTCGGGGGGGTTATAAATACCAACTTTTAGGGCAGAAAAGAGGACTTTTTGGCTGGACCTTTTCTTGGCCGACTTTGGGGAGATCACTTGGGAGATTTTGGGCAACCTTGGGAAGGAGAAGAAGGGCAAGGAAGCTAGAAGATCATTCAAGCCCAAGGTCCAAGACTCTCAAGGCAAGAAGGCAGCATCATTCAAGGGGAGATCTACCACAATTTGAAGGAAGGAGACCCACGGCTAGAGGAAGCGTCATTTGGCACTCCTTTGGTGGGGAAAGCGTCATTCGGCACATTCTTCACCTCCTCCTTCACCATTTCATCTAGGGAGTGTCATTTATGCTTTTGTTTCATGTTGTGCTTGTTTGTATTGCTTGTTGTGGGATGATGACACACTAGACCCCCAAGGCCACCGGGTGTTGGTGAACCTTGGGGGGTTTTATCATGTATGTTGGATGATAACTTGTTAATTCCATGCTTGGGTAATTTTGAGATCTAGTCCATTGTTTTCATGCTAAGTGCTACACTAAGGAGAAATCCGTAGCTCTTTTATGAGTGATGCATGTAGATGTGACTTGCTCGCATGTATTAGATCATGAATGGATTAGAAGGGGATACTTGTATCATCACGCCGAGAAATTTGGTGTTTGGTAGCTCTCCATGTAGGTTTAATCTGAAGAAGAGTAGGTTTATTCCTAAGTGAGATTTCCTCGTACTTAATGCAATCATAGGAATGTAGATTTGGAAGAAATTCCTATCTATGTTTGTATGGGATTAGGGTTCAATCGCCGAGAAATTGGGGTTGTTCTAATCTTGGAATCTCATGGTCCATTTTACCCTTGCATCTTTAGATCATCATCCATGTTGCATGATAACCCCTCAAGGGGATCCTCATCCATAGGCCTTTGCACCTCATTGATTTTCTTGCTTGCTTATTGCTTGTTCTCTCTAATTTAGTCATAATCTCGTTTTAACTTTAATTACTTTTAGTAGAGTAAAACCCATCACTTGAGATCTTAGGCTAGATAATAGCTCGAGAAGGAGTAATAGGAGATCCTTAGCCTCGTGGAATACGATCCTCGCGTCTTCACGTGAGGTATTACTTGGCGATCCCGTACACTTGCGGGGAAGCAATCATCAAGCATACGAGATTGGAACTCACAATAAACATCAATTAATTGAAAGCATAATAAAGAGATTCAATGAAACGAATACATCTTAGGGTTCACTAATACCAAAGTACCCACTAGGTTTTTAGCTCTCCATGGAGCTAGATACAATCAATGAAATCGAATGTAAAAACAAAGTATCCATAGAAAACCCCCTCGTTAGTCATGGTGATAGTCTTGTGGAGAGTCCTCTACTCATCCCAAGGGTCCCTTTGTTCGGCCTAGGATACACCTCGCCGGATCGGTGCCGACAAAAGCTCTCCCACTAACCTTCTTCCAAACGGTGCGTGATGTCAGAGCCGTAGAACCTCTCCAAAGCCCTAGCCAATACCTCTCAAAACCCTAGCTGCAGCCCTCTCTCAAGTTTGTGAAAAGGTGGAGAAAAGAATACTAAAATCGGGGCTGAAATCGACTTTTAAAGGGTTGGAATCGGGATTTCACACGCCCGTGTGAGCGCCCCTGTGGATTTTTCACACGGGTGTGTGTAATTTTCACACGCCAGTGTGGATTCTTTGAAACAATACTCCCATGAACTCGTAATGGTACATTTGATGGAGCTATATTCCTTGAGAGTTGAGTTCCAATTGGTTATGGAGCGCACACGGCCATGTGAAAATCACATAGATCGTGTCTATGACTAGTCCTCAATTTCCATACTCATAAGACCATCTGCACGTATACGTAAGAGGGATTCAGTAAAGCTCAAAAAATACAAAATAAAACTTGAGTGGATAAAGATAAAACAATGAAATACAACTCGAGACAAAATGAAAATTAAACATAAACTCAGAAGGAAGATCCTTTCTGAGTAGTAAAAGTTTAAAATAAAATACAGAAAATAAAATACAAAAACACAAAGAACTAAAAGAAAGATGCATCAAGTATCGGTGTCCTCTGTGGTCTCTACTGGTGCTATTACTTGTGCTAGTGAAGAAGGTACTGGTGTTGGTGATTGTGCTGGTGCTACTGCTGGTGATTTGTGAGGGGTCCTCGGTCTCATAACAAATGGTGAGGTCATGTCTCGCTCGAGTATTTGCTGTAATATGTCGAGATGCGACATCACCTCAGTGTGGTTCGTGACCTGTGTAGCCCGATCTTCCTGTAGCACTTCCACAGCAGTCTCGAGCCTGTCAAATTGATCATGTCCTCGATTGGAAGAAAATATACACAGTTGGGGTGTCTCCTATGCTGTGGGAGGTGCCTATGTCACCGTCTGCTCGGGTTATGGCTCTAGCACTGGCTCTGAGCCCTCTGCTGCATTACTCTCAGCCTCAACTGGCTCTAGTGTGCGTAAAATAAGTATATGAACTCCCAGCCAGTACCAGTGTAGCATCCCCATCTGTCTCATCACCTCTATACCTAGGGGAGAAGGTACGATCATCTTCTTCGCTTCTCTGATAGCGTCCAGTTGACCTATCCCGGTGATGAGCCTAGTAATGTAGGAACCAGAGGAGAAGACGCCGATCTAGGTATACTGCCTCTGGTGTCTCAAATACTCAGCCATAATGTGCCCCAAATGTAATGGCTCACTCTATACCATGGAGTTTAAGTATAGAAGCTTCTGTATGCTCCAAACTCCAGTACTGTCGCCATGGCCATTCACTGATCTGCTCAAGACGGCGTGGATGTATCTGTAGCTCGACCGAGATGGACAAGACACCTTTGACACCCCCAACTCATACTGTCCATGGCCACATAATACTCCATACGCGCGTTGAGGAGTAAAGTAACCTGGGTAATCTGTAAGAAGCTTCTCGTACTACTCTGTGGCAGTAAAGTCCTCATCGTATAATCCCAACCAAATCAAGAACTGTGTGATGCTCATAGTATGGTGATGTCTAAATATTCTGAATTGTATGGCGTCAACACTGTCAAAAGGAAAATACGATCTATCAAACTCAAAGGATGCAAGTACTTCTAGTGTCAGCATATGAATGGTCGGCTCCCGAATAAGAACAGACGGTACCAACTCCCAACGAAAAGCAATTGCTCGACCTAGTCTGCCATATCATCAGCTAACTGAACCTCCCTGAGAGCGCTCAAGTCCAGGAATCATGTCTGACCAAACTTGAGTTTCGATAGTCACTCAAACTGAGCCCGGTGCTCAGGAACGGTGAACTCCATATGCTTTGGCTCAACAGAGTGCTCTCTAGGATGTTTTTCCACTTGTTTCTTTGTCCTGGGGGCAATGTTTGCAAGAATTGAAAAGAAGTCAATCAAATTTATTGAAAATAATAATACTGCACATCCACTAAGCAATACACTCAAAAATGAATTATAAATTCATTCTAAAGTTCTCCTAAAACATGCTTCCAACATTTAAACATCAAAACAAAGCACATTCACCAGTTTTAATGGAGTAAAATCAAGAATGACTAAGAAAAGAGAGAATGAGGTTTTGCTGACAAGATGAAGATGAAAACCTTGAAATTGGCCAGAAAACTCGAGTAAAATCTCCCTAAATTGACGGTGCAAAGTCGGGAGAGTTCGAGGATGCATTCTCAAAGTGTTTGGGAGTGTGAAAATGAAAAGATGAACAAGATTTATAAAGAGAAGTCGGCCTTTTGAATTCTGTACATCCACACGGGCACCCACACGGGCTTGTGTGCTCTCGGGATGACACTCTTTGGCTCTAAACGCAACTACATGGGCATGTGGAAATTCCCACGCCCGTGTGCCCAACCCACAGGGGTACCCACATGCCCCTATGGCTTCTCTATCCATCCGAGAAATTTCTCTATGTGTTCCACAAGCCCGTATGGAAATTCCACACGGTCGTGGATCATTACAGGACCACTCACAGGGGCATCCACACGCCCCTGTGTCTTCTCGGGATGATAGAGAACTTCTCTACAAAGATTCATACGGGTGTGTGGAAATTACCCACACACATGTGTAGTTCACAGGGTCATCCACAGGGGCAGGCACACGCCCCTGTGTCTTCTCTGGATCGAGCTCTGAACTTTGCAGAGAAACACAAGCCCGTGTGGAAATTACCCACAGGCGTGTAACCGTCACAAGGACATTCACAGGGGCAGACACACGCCCCTGTGTCTTCTCGAAATGAGCTCTGAATGAAAACACATGACCGTGTGGAATTTCAACACGGCCATGTGTCTTCTCTGGATGACATAGAAAAAATTATAGACCCTGTAGAAAATTTTTGAACATTTACATCTATTTAGAGCCTGCCTATATTATGCAAAAGTAATTAGTGAATCATAAAAAAACACGCTCAAACAACCAAGAAAACTTCACCACACAATTAAGCACATGATAATACCAATAATTTGCAAGAAAATCACAACAATAGCTTGTAAAAGATCAAGACACCAACACTTAGAGAATTTTCTTGATTGGACAGAGAAGCCACAGGGGTGTGCATCTGCACCTGTGGGTCTCTCCTGGGGAGTCACACGGGCGTGGGTAATTTCCACACGCCCGTGTGGATGCACAACAACTCAAGAACCGCGGATTTTCTTTACAATCTTTTCGGTTTTCTTCATCTTTACACTCCTAATCACTCAGAGATCACCCTTGCACTCTTCTGACCTTTCACCGTCATTTTAAAGGATTGTTACTTGAGTTTTCCGGCCGTTTTCTTGTCCTCACTCTCATTTCATCCGTTAGATTTTCTTTCTCTTTTCTTCGCCCAATCTTTATTTATTTTGTAGCACCAGCGTCATCTTCACCAGCAGCGGCAACAGATGCACCAGTAATTGACACCTACACTTGAGGCGTCTTTACTTTCTCTGTTCTTATTTTTCGTATTTTATTTTGTACTTGTATGCTCAGAAAGGATCCTCCTTCTGAGTTTATCTTTTAATTTGTCTCGAGTTGTATTTCATTACTCTATTTTTTTATATACTCGAGTTGTTTTTGTTTATTGAGCCTCAATGAACCCCCTTGTGTATGCTCGCAAATGGTCTTGTCAGTATGGAAATTGAGGGTTAGTCATAGACATGGTCAATGTGTTTTACACTTGGCCGTGTGTGCTTCACGACCCGTTGGAATTTAACTCCCAAGGATTTAGCTCCATCAAACGCACCACTAGGAGTCAGGGGAATATTGTTTCAATTGTCCACTCCCACATGTGTTTTAAATTGTTATACTTTTATTGTGCTTGCATGTGTACAATGAGGGCAATGTACATCTTAAGTATTGGGGGGAGTTCACATTGCACATGTCCCTTACTTAAATTTTGATTGACATACGTGCTCACATAGCCAATGGTGGTTCACCTTAGATGCAATGATTGTATTCTTAAGTTTAGGAGAATTTTTAACAATGAATGTTCTCATGCTCTAGTTTTTGCTTGAATTTCTAGGAATTTTTGCCTGATTGACATTTGTTGCACTATTCACTCTTTAAACTCTTTTAGAAACTCAAGTTTTATGTAAAAGGGACTAGTTATAGTTGCTTCTTTTTTTAATTAAAAAAAAATGGAAAATGAAAAGAAAAAAATAGTTTTATTGCTTAGTTGTGCTTGTTGGGTGGAAAGAGCTGCCACCTATGAAGTATGAAGCTACTTTCATAAGTCAGATACTAATTATGCCCTAATGAGAGAAAGAGCTATCTCATAGGATGAGTGAAAGCTACCACTCCGGTAGAAAGAGCTACCACCTCGAAAGTGTGAAAGCCACCTTAGCTGCCGCTTTGGAAAGGGCTACCTTAGAGGATGTGCGAAGCTACTACAGTCTTTGAAATTTTTATTACTTTTTGTAGATAAATAAGTAACTTATACTTAGAACTTTGAGGAGTATACCTTGGGTTGACTTGAGTGAGTTCACACACTTACACGATTTCGGGTTTGTTGTCCCTTTTGATTCAGGTTTTTAGTTAGAGCATTGATTTTTCATATTGAGTGTTGGAATTTCCCTTACTTGTAGAATGCTCTCTTTGTATGCTTTGATGAACCTAAGGCCAAGCACTTCAAATATTTCCTTCGTCTATGCTTTAATGTTTTAAATTTTGCTCGAGGACAAGCAAAAGCTTAAGTGTGGGGGAGTTAGATAAGTGCTTGTGTAATAAGAATGCGAAGTGTTCTTTCCTTATAATGAGCATTACTTTTATCAAGTGTAAGTGCTAATACATGTGTATTTGCGTTCTTTTGCGCATGTAGGGTTGTGAAGGTATGTTTTAAGAAAAGAAGCCAAAACTAGATCGTGTACGCACTATTTGGTGGAATCTTAGAAGCAACTACGCGAAGACACAAGTGGGGCTCTAAGATATGTGAATGTGTGCCAACCTCCATGTATTCAAGTCATTACAATGAGTTTTAGGGGCATGAAGGCAGTCACATATGCGTATCCCAACTTGTACAATGATAGCAAGATCTTCACCAATGAAACTGTTTATTGAAGAAGCAACGTGATCTACGGCATAAACGTGTGCCCGTTTATGTTGCCTCGATGAAAAGTGGATTTGGGAGTGTTTTTGCGGGGAGACTGTATCAGATCACTGTAGTAATTTACTATAGTAGTTACTGTTCATAGCCAGCCGAAAATCAGAATTCCAGAGAATTCACATGACGTGTGAAAATTCCACACGCCTGTGTGGAAATTCCACAGGGGCGTGTGGAATATCCACACGCCCGTGTGGATGCCCAATTCCAGCCCTATGAAAGCCGTGATTCAGCACAGATTTCTGGATCTTTTATCCTATCTTTTCTTACACCTTTCCCCATCTTTGTAGGCACCGGCGGCTAGGGTTTGGAGAGGCTTTGGCAAGGCTTGACGGCCTTCGACACCACGTTTCCTTCAGAAAAGAGCTATTGGGGGAGCTTTCGTCGGCACCGATCCGGCGAGGTGTGCCCTAGGTTTGACGAGGGGACCTTTGAAAAAGACACAGCTAATCCACAAGATTTTTGACACGAACACAAGGGGGTTTTCATTCATGGATTGCATCTCTTTACTTTTGATTTCATTATCTATTGTATTTTGCTACATGGAGAGTTAAACCTGTAGTGGGTACTTGGGTATTTGTGAACCCTAGGATGTATTCGTTCATTGAATCTCTTTATTATGCTTTCAATTAATTGATGTTTATTGTGAGTTCCAATCTTGTAGGCTTGATTGTTTGAATACTCCCCTAGAGTGACACTAGGGTTGAGAGTTCTTATTGGTAACTCTTCTGAGTGAGTGACACACCACGAGAGTTAGACAAAGCTAGATTAGAGAGGGTTGAGAGGGAGAATCGAGAGGTAGCATAGCGTCCCCTTTCCCCTCCGGTGCGATCTATCCTACTGGTCGCTTCCCCGCAAGTGTACGGGATCGCCAAGTAATACCTCGTGCAAAGACACGAGGATCATATTCCACGGGGCTAAGGATCTCCTATTACTCCTTCTCGAGCTATTATCTAGCCTAAGATCTTAAGTGATGGATTTACTCTACTAAATACAAATAAAACTAAACACAAGATTTGCTAGCAAATTAGAGAGAACTAGCAATAAGCAAGCAAGAGAATCAATGAAGTGCAAAGGCCTATGGATGTGGATCCCCTTGAGGGGTTATCATGCAACATGGATGATGATTTAAAGATGCAAGGGTAAATTGGACCATGAGATTCCAAGATTAGAACAACCCCAATTTCTCGGCGATTGAACCCTAATCCCATACGAACATAGATAGGAATTTCTTCCAAATCTACATTCCTACGATTGCATTAAGTACAAGGAAATCTCGCTTAGGAATAAACCTACTCTTCTTCGGATTAAACCTACATGGAGGGCTACCAAACACCCGATTTCTCGGCGTGATGATACAAGTATCCCCTTCTAATCCATTCATGACCTAATACATGCGAGCAAGTCACATCTACATGCATCATTCATAAAAGAGCTACGGATTTCTCCTTGGTGTAACACTTAGCATGAAAACAATGGATTAGATCTCAAAAATACCCAAGCATAGAATTAACAAGTAATCATCCAAAATACATGATAAAACCCCCCAAGGTTCACCAACACCCGTGGCCTTTGGGGGTCTAGTGTGTCATCATCTCATAACAAAGCATACAATCAAGCAAAAACATGAAACAAAGACATAGTATGACACTCCCTAGATGAAATGGTGAAGGATGAGGCGAGAATATGCCGAATGACGCTTCCCCCGCCAAAGGAATGCCGAATGACGCTTCCTCTAGCCACGGTTCTCCTTCCTTCAAGTCGTGATCGATCTCCCCTTTGAATGATGTTGCCTTCTTGCCTTGAGAGCCTTGGACCTTGGGCTTGAATGATCTTCTAGCTTTCTTGCCCTTCTTCTCCTCCCCAAGGTCGCCCAAAATCTCCCAAATGATCTCCCAAAAGTCGGCCAGCAAAAAGTCCTCTAATCAGCCCTAAAAGTGAGTATATATACCCCCCGAGGCATACGGGCCGTATAGGGGTCGTATGGGGGTCATATAGTACTCAAAAACCCTAGATTCGCGTTCCATACGGGGTGCATACGGCCTCCATACGGCCCCGTATCATCGGGTAGTATGGAAATCGGACGTAACACCAAATCAATCCCTGCTCATAGATAGATACGACCCCCATACTCGGGTAGTATGGGGGTAGTATGAAATTCTGCTTTTCTTCTCTTTTTGCCAAAATGATATCTTCTTGTTCTCCATGGCTTCCATATGCCCTACAAAGCAAATAATAGACGATTAAGCGCGAAACGGGCATTAAACCTCACAAAATACATGCAAAGTGCATACGATATATATATGAAAACACCTACATTTAGACACTTATCACCTACCTCCGCGTTCCAAGAGTTCTTTGTGGTCATAGTAGAGAGAATGGGCTAAGGGATGACATTTCACTGGGCCTTAGTTGTGAGTGCAATGGAGTGAAGCGTTGAAGTGATTTTATCACCTAGGGCTTAATTGTGGTTACGGACCTTCCACCTGGATAAAAGGGTTAGGTCTATACATAGGAATAGGGTTTATCACTTGGAATCCCTAGAACTCATTGCAATTCTATACGAGTGCGAGGTTGAGAGGTTATTCAATTTCTCCTCCGGGACATGTATAGAGTTAGGCATGGTTTACCTTAGATTTGGGACCATGTATTAAAGGATCTCCACGACTTATTAATGCATTAGTTAGAAAGCATAATAGGGGGTTTTGCACTTGAAATGATTGTTCTAAGTGGAACAATATCCGGGAACCCCATTTATCGTCGATTGCCTCCCCTATCTTTTACTTGCGCCTCATTTATCTTTTCTTATTTTCATTTGCATTGAATTTGTTTACACATCACTTTAAACATATTTTAATTCTAGTTAAATAGAAATCTTGGTTGTTCTAACCACTATTCCCTCTGGATTCGACTATCCTCTCACCATGCTATTATTACTTCGACACCCGTGCACTTGCGATTTACATGCATATTCGGTCTTGTCAGGGATTTAGCTCTCCATTGAGCTAGTTACAATCAACAATGAAATCGAATGTAAAAACAAGTAATCCTAGAAAAACCACAATGGTAGTCGTGTCGATGGTCTTGTAGAGTAGCCTTGACCTCTTAAAAGGTTCCCTAGTCCAGCCTAGGGCACACCTCGTCGGATTAATGCTGATGAAAGCTCTCCTAATAACCTTCTTCCAAGCGAAGCGCGGTGTTGAAGCCGTAGAACCACTACAAAAGACGTGCCAAAACCACTCTAAACCCTAGCCACAAGCCTCTCCAAAGTTGTGGAAAAGATGTGAAAGAAGATGATAAAATCGGGGCTGAATCACGGCTTTAATAGGGCGGGAATCGGGCATCCACACGCCCCTGTGGATTCTTCACACGGGCTTGTGGAATTCTCACACGGACGTGGGCAATTTCCACACGCCCGTGTGAATTCTCTGTAATTCTGATTCTCGGGCGGCTGTGAACAGTAACTGCTACAGTGAATTGCTGCAACGTTTTACTACGGTGCCTGCTGTGGTACCGGCCAAGAACACTCCCGAAACCACACTTTTCATTTGGGTAACATAAACGGGCACACGTTTATACCATAAATCACATCGCTTCTTCCATAAAAGTCTCGTTGGGGGTGATCTCGTTATCTTTGCACAAGTTGGGATACGCAAATGTGACTGCCTTTGTGCCCTTCCAAGTCATTGTAATGGCTTGAATACATTGAGGTTGGCACACATTCACGTATCTTATAGCCCCACTTGTGTGTTCATGTTTGTTCCTTCCAAGATTCCACCAAAAAGTGCGTTCGTGATCTACTTTTGGCTTCTTTTCTTAATACTTAGCTTCACAACCCTACATGCGCAAAAGAACGCAAATACACATGTATTAGTTGTTAAACCCAATAAAAGTAATGCTCATCGTAAGGAAAGAACACTTCGCATTCTTAACACACAAACATTTGTCAAACTCCCCCACACTTAAGCTTTTGCTTGTCCTCAAGCAAAGAAATAAACATTGAAGCATATAGAAAGGAAAGATTGGAAGTGCTCGGCCTTAGGTTCACCAAAGCATGCAAGAAAAGCATTCTATGAGTAAGGGGAATTTCAACACTAAATGCAAAAAATCAATGCTCTAGCGAAAAGCTTGAATAAAAAAGGACAACAAACCCAACATCGTGTAAGTGTGTGTGCACTCACTCAAGTCAACCCAAAGTATACTCCTTAAAGTTCTAAGTATAAGGGACTTATTTATTTACTAACATAACAAAGCAAAAAGAATAGTAGTAGCTTCACACATCCTCTAAGGCAGTCCTTTTCCGAAGCGGCCGCTAAGGTGGCTTTCACACTTTCGAGGTGGTAGCTCTTTCTACCGGGGTAGTAGCTTTCACTCATCCCATGTGATAACTCTTTCTCTCATTAGGACATAACTAGTATCCGACTCATGAGAGTAGCTTCATACATCATAGGTGGTAGCTCTTTCCACCCCCAATGTATAACAAAACACAAATTTTCATTTTCTCTTTTCCATTTTTTTTACAAAATAGAACAAGAAAGAAAACTAATTAGTCCCATAAATATCGAACGTGAGTTTCCAAAAGAGTTTCATGAGTGAATGGTGCACAAATATTAATCGGGAAAAATTCCTAGAAATTCAAGTAAAAACTAGAACATAAGAACATTCATTCTGAAAACTTCTCCTAAACTTAAGAATACAAGAATTGCAACTAAGGTGAATCGCCATTGGCTATGTGAACGTGTATGTCAACCAAAATTTATGTAAAAGACATGTGCAACGTGAACTCCCCCCACACTTAAGATGTGCATTGCCCTCAATGTACACATGCAAGCACCATAGAAAGTATAGCAATCAAGAAAAATATGTGGGAGTGGGCAATAAAAACAATACTCCCCAGACTCCTAGTGTTGCGTTTGATGGAGCTAAATCCTTGGGAGTAAAGTTCCAACGGGTTGTGAAGCACACACGGCCCACATTGGCCGTGTCTATAACTAGTTCTCAATTCCCATACTGACAAAACCATTTGCACGCATACACAAAGGGGTTCAGTGAAGATGAATAAAAATAAAAACAACTCAAGTATATAAAAGATAAAGCAATGAAATACAACTCAAGCAAACATAAAAGATAAACTCAAAAGGAGGATCCTTTCTGAGTGTACAAGTACAAAATAAAATGAAGAAAAAAAGAAAAATATAAAGTCAAAGTAAAGCAAAGACGCATCAAGTGTTGGTGTCATCCTGTTTGCCTCTGCTATTGCTGCTGGCGGTGGTGGACTAGATGGATCGATTGGTGCATGAACTGGTGATGATGGTGCTGGAGGAACCAAAGGGGTCTGTGGTAGCAGCATGATAAGTGATAAGTGCTTGTGCGATATGAATGCGAAGCATTCTTTCCTTATGTTAAGCATTACCTTTCTCGGGTTTTTACACTAATATGTGTGTTTTTATGTTACTTTTATGCAGGTAGCGTTGTGAGGCCGATTATAATGGAAAGAAGTTAATGTGTATCATAATGCACCGATTTTGGAGGGAATCTTGCAAAAGTTCAAACGCGAAGACATAGGTCGGGTGTAAGATGCTAGAGTATGTGCCAACCTCCTCGTATTTGAGTGAGCACAACAATTTGGAGGGGCACAAGGGCAGTCATACTCAAGCATTCTGACTTATGCATATAGAACAAGATCTCCACCAACTTTTCCATTATTGAAGAAGCAAAGCGATCCATGACGTGAATGTGTGCCCGTTTGTGTTACCTCGATGAGAGTATGGATTCGGAAAGTATTTCAGGCGGATACTATAGTAGAGCATTGCAACAAAGTACTGTAGCAGCAATGTTTACAGCCGGCCAAGAAAACTGCAGAACAGAGAATCCACATGGGCATGCGGAATTTCCACAAGCCCGTGTGAAAAAATCCACAGGGGCGTCGATAGGGGCGTGTGGATCCCCGATTCGAGCCCTATTTAAAGCCGATTCAGCCCCGATTTCAGTATTTTTTCTCAATCTTTTCTCCAACTTGAGAGAGGGTTTCCGCTATGGTTTTGAGAGGTATTGGCTAGGGTTTTAGAGAGGTTTTTTGGCTCCAACATCGTTATCTCTTTTGAAGAAGGTTGGTAGGGGAGCTTCCGTCAAGGCGTATCCTATACCGGACAAGGATATCTTTGGACGATGAGTAGAGGACTTTCCACAAGACCATCGACACAACTATCGAGGGGGTTTTCTATGGATTCATTGCTGTTACATTCTATTTCTTTGATTGTACTTAGCTCCATGGAGAGCTAAACCCCTAGTAGGTACTTGGGTATTTGTGAACTGATAAGTGCTTGTGCGATATGAATGCGAAGCGTTCATTCCTTATGTTGAGCATTACTTTTCTCAGGTTTTTACATTAATATGTGTGTTTTTATGTTACTTTTATGCATGTAGTGTTGTGAGGCCGAGTATGAAGGAAATAGGCCAATGTGGATCATAATGCACCTATTTTGGAGGAGATCTTGCTAAGGCTCAAACGCGAAGACATAGGTCAGGTGTGAGATGCTAGAGTGTGTGCCAACCTCCTCGCATTCGAGTGAGCACATTCATTTGGAGGGGCACAAAGGCAGTCACACTCGAGCATTCTGAGTTGTGCATATAAGAATAAGAGATCCACCAACATGTACATCATTGAAGAAGCAAGTGATTCATGACGTAAATGTGTGCCCGTTTGCGTTACCCCAATGAATGTATGGAATTCGGGAGTATTTCCAACAGAGTACTGTAGCAGGTTGGTAGGGGAGCTTCGATCGAGGCGTATCCTATACCGGACGAAGGAATCCTTGGACGACGAGTAGAGGACTTTCCACAAGACCATCGACACGACCATCGAGGGGGTTTCTTTATGGATTTATTGCTTTTACATTCGATTTCTTTGATTGTACTTAGCTCCATGGAGAGCTAAACCCCTAGTGGGTACTTGGGTGATTGTGAACCCTAGGATGTACTCGTTTCATTGAACTTCTTTATTATCCTTTCAATAAATTGATGTTTATTGTGAGTTCCAACCTTGAATGCTTGATTGTATGAACATTTCCCCTAGAGTGACACTAGGGTTGAGAGTTCTTGTTTGTAACCTTGTGAGTGAGTGACACACCACGAGCGTTAGACAAAGCTAGGTTGGAGAGGGTTAAGAGGGTGAGTCGAGAGATACAGGAGCGCCCACTTTCCCCTCCAACGTGATAGATTCTACCTCCATTCCTTAAGTTCTTTGCGGCCATAATAAAGTGAATGGTCTAAGGGATGAACCTCCGCTGGGGCCTAGTTGCGCGTGCAATGGAGTGAAGCGTTGAGGGGATCTTAGTATCTAGGGCTTAATTGTGGCTATTGACCTTCCGCCTGGATCAAAGGGTTAGGTCTATAATTAGGAAGCGATTTGTCACTTGGAATCCCTAGAGCTCATTGCAACTTTATTTGAGTGCGAGGTTGAGAGGTTATTTAATCTCTACTCCAGGAAATGAATAGAGTTAGGCATAGTTGACCTTAGATTTGGGACTATGTATGTAAGGATTTCCACGACTCACCATTGCATTGATTAGGAAGCATAATAGAGAGTTCTTGCACTTGAAACAATTTTCTTAGGTGAAGCATCATCCGAGTACCCCATCTTTATCAATTGCCTTACCCTTTTCTTTATTCTTGCTCTCTCACTTGTTTCTTTTATTATTGATAATTGAATCAATTTCACACTAATCACTATTGATCTTCCACATAGCTAAGAACCAAATTAATTATTTTCATTCCTACTCCCTATGGATTCGACCCCGCTCACCCGGGATTATTACTTCGACAAACCCGTGCACTTGCGGGATATAAGCAATGGGATCTTGTCAAGTTTTTGGTGCCGTTTCCGGGGAGTAGGCGTTTAGAGATACTTTGCACTTTGTTTTCTTAGCTATTTATCCTTCATTCTATTCCACATCTCTTCTCTCTCACCATTCTGATTTGTTCTAAAAAAAAAAAGAAAAAAAAATTATTTCACACTTTCTTATTCTTCCATCATTCTCATTTGTTTTCTTTTGTCATGTATTACTTTTTCTTGCAAGGATTTTAAATGATGATTGACTCAGTCGTTGCTCTATATTTGTAGGTTGAAGCTTTGAGTGAAAAAGTTGATAGAATTTTTGCTTCACAACAACTGAGCATTCCTTGTTGCAACACATATCATCCAATTGAAAAGGGCTACCCAAACTTCTTGTGGAATAGTGATGGACAATATTGGAAAACCCCTCAAGAGGAAAGTCAAAAAGGTGAGATACTCGGAGAGGATGCATTTCAGTTGCAAAGAGTATTAGCTAACTTCATTGAAGCATCCGATGTCTGCGTCCAAAATATGGAGACCACACTAAGATGCCATGAAGCCTCCTATAAAAACCTTGAGCATCAATTAGGAGCGATACTTGACACACTCTCCAAGGAACAACAAGCATTTGAGCAAGCAATTCAAGTTCCTTGTAGAGATGATGTGGTAGTGAACGACAATGAAGAAGTTGGACAAATTGAGTACATTGGTGTAGAAAATGAAAAGGGAGAAGCTGAATACCATTTTGACATTTTGGACAGTGTGAATGAAGATTGTGCTTGTGAGCGAGAAAATTTTCAAGGGGTTTTGCTAGTGTCATTTTCCTTTCAAGCTAAAAATACAGAAGAAGAAGTAAATCCTAAGGTAATGGAACAAGCACCACTCTTTGGGAATGATCAATTCTTAAATTGCAAGAAAGAGATTTTGGGCTTGGGAGAAGATGTGGGTAGGAGATTGAAACCATCCAATGACCCACCTATGCTAAGCTTGGACAATTCCCAACCCAAATTGTTTCCTTGGAGGCCAAAGGTAAGATGGTTGGACTCTCCAACAAATATTCCACCCCGGCAATTAGATTTTTGGTTTAACGGAAGTAGCTATGCAATATCTAGTCGGGAGGAACACACTCTTTTCAAGCCCCCATAAGGTAAGGAAGAGGTACGTCAAGCTAAGTGACGTAAAACAAGCGCTTCTTGGGAGGCAACCCAAGCAATTACTGTTTTCCTAGTTTTTAGTTTAGTGTTTGCATGAATAAGAGCTTGAGTGTTGGTGTTTGGATTCTTATATACCATTGCTATGCTTTTCTTGTGGACTGTTGGTGTTATCTTGTGCTTTCATGTGTTTTGGTGAAGTTTTGGTTGTTTGAGCTATTTCTCATGTTTTTCACTGGTAAAACTTACATATTAGGACAGGCTCTGAGTGTCTAAACATGTTAAAAAATTTTCTGCAGAGCCTGCAGAATTTTCTAGGGCATCCAGAGAAAACACACGGGCGTGTGGAATTTCCGCACGCCCGTGGATTTGTACTGCGAGCTCATCCAGAGAAGGCACAGGGGCGTGCGGCTGCCCCTGTGAACGACCATGAGACTGTCACACGCCCATGGGTAATTTTTGCACGGGCGTGTGAATTCCTGCAGAGTTGGGCAGTTTATCCCGAGAGCACACAGGGGCGTGGACTCTCCCCTGTGGGTGACCTTGTGAACCACACACGGGCGTGGGTAATTTTCGCACGCCCGTGCGAATCTCTGCAAATGATCTCTCCATCCCGAGAAGACACAGGGGCGTGCGTTTGCCCTTGTGAGTTGGGCCTGTGAATGTCCACGCCCGTGTGGAATTTTCGCACGGGCGTGGGTCTTAGAGAAATTTTCTCGGTTACATGGAGAGTCCACAGGGGCGTGCGTCTGCCCCTGTCGGTCGGGCACACGGGCGTGGGTAATTTCCACACGCCCGTGTGGATTTACAGATATGCAAGAACCGCAGGTTTTCTTTAAAATCTTTTCGGGTTTCTTCATCTTTTCACCCTCATACGTTTTGAGAACATATCCTTGCTCTCTCCTGACCTCTCACCGTCGTTTTAGAGGGTTGTTAATTGAGTTTTCTGGCCGTTTTCTAGTCTTTCATTCTCATTTTGTCGGTAAGCTTCTCTTTCTCTTTTCTTTGCCAATCTTCATTTATTTTGCAGCACCAGCGTCATCTTCACCAGCAACGGAAACAGATGTACTAGCTATTGACACCGACACTTGAGGCGTCTTTACTTTCTTTGTTCTTATCTTTCACATTTTATTTTCTGCATTTTATTTTGGAATTGTATACTCAGAAAGGATTTTCCTTCTGAGTTTATTTTCATTTTGTTGTCTCGAGTTGTATTCATTGCCCTATCTTTTGTATACTCGAGTTGTTTTTGTTTTTATTGAGCTTCACTGAACCCCCTCGTGTATGCGTGCAGATGGTCTTGTCATCATGGGAATTGAGACTTTGTCATGGGCACGGCCAAGTTGCTTCAGCACTTACCCCTGTGAGCTTCACAACCCATCGGAACATTACGCCCAAGGACTTAACTCTATCAAACGCAACACTAGGAGCCAGGGGAGTATTGTTTTGATTGCTTCCCCCACATATATTCTTCATTGATATACATTACGAGTGGGCTTGCATGTGTACATTGAGGACAATGTACAACTTAAGTGTGGGGGGAGTTTTATAGTGCACACATCTTTTCTATTGTTCTTGATTGTTATATGCTCACATAGCCAATGGCGGTTCACCTTAGTTGCAAGCATTGTATTCTTGAGTTTAGGAGAATTTCTAACATTGAATGTTTTTCATGCTCTAGTTCTTGCTTGAATTTCTAGGAATTTTTTTACCCGATTTATACTTGTTACACTACTCACTCTTTTAAACTCTATTGGAAACTCAAGTTTGATGTTAAAGGGACTAGTTATAGTTTTTTTGTGCAAATTCTGAAAAATGGAAAAATGCAAAGAAAAAAAGAAACAAAAATAGTTTTATTGTGCTTGTTGGGTGGAAAGAGCTACCACCTATGAAGAATGAAGCTACTCTCACAAGTCGGATACTAGTTATGCCCTAATGAGAGAAAGAGCTATCTCATAGGACGAGTGAAAGCTACCACCCGGGTAGAAAGAGCTACCACCTCGAAAGTGTGAAAGCCACCTTAGCGGCCGCTTTGGAAAGGGCTACCTTAGAGGATATGTGAAGCTACTACCATCTTTTAAAATTTTTATCACTTGTGTAGATAAATAAGTCCCTTGCACTTAGAACTTTGAGGAGTATAACTTGGGGTGTTTTGAGTGAGTTCACACACTTACACAAAATTCGGATTTGTTATCCTTTTTGATTCAAGTTTCTAGCTAGAGCATTGATTTTTCGTATTTTGTGTTGAAATTTTCCTTACTTGTAGAATGCTATCTTTGTATAATTTGGTGAACCTAAGGCCAAGCACTTTCAACATTTTCTTCATTGATGCACAGAATGTTTTAATGTTTGCTTGAGGACAAGCAAAAGCTTAAGTGTGGGGGAGTTTGATAAGAGCTTGTGCGATATGAATGCAAAGCGTTCATTCCTTATGTTGAGCATTACTTTTCTCAGGTTTTTACATTAATATGTGTGTTTTTATGTTACTTGTATGCAGGTAGGGTTGTGAGGCAGAGTATGAAGGAAATAGGCCAATGTGGATCATAATGCATCTATTTTGGAGGAGATCTTGCTAAGGTTCAAACGCGAAGACATAGGTCAGGTGTGAGATGCTAGAGTGTGTGCCAACCTCCTCGTATTCGAGTAAGCACATTCATTTGGAGGGGCACAAAGGCAGTCACACTCGAGCATTCTGAGTTGTGCATATAAGAACAAGAGATCCACCAACATGTACATCATTGAAAAAGCAAGTGATTCACGACGTAAACGTGTGCTCGTTTGCGTTACCCCAATGAAAGTATGGAATTCAGGAGTATTTCCGGCAGAGTACTGTAGTAGGTACTGTAGCAGAGAAATGTATCAAGTACTGTAGCAGCACTGTTCACAGCCTGTCGAGAAATCAGAGAAACAGAGAATCCACACGGGCGTGGGGAAATTATCCACGCCCGTGTGGAAATTCCACAAGGGCGTGTGACATCATACACGCCCGTGTAGTCTCCCGATTCCAGCTTTATTTAAAGCCGATTTTAGCCCCGATTTCAGGATTCTTTTCTCCATCTTTTCCCCAACTTGTGAGAGGGCTTCGGCTAGGGTTTCGAGGGCTATTGGCCAAGGTTTTGGAGAGGTTCTACAGCTCTGACATCGTGATTCCATTAGGAAGAAGGTTGGTAGGGGAGCTTCGATCACGGCGTATCCTATACCGGACGAAGGAATTCTTGGACGATGAGTAGAGGACTTTCCACAAGACCATCGACACGACCATCGAGGGGGTTACTTTATGGATTTATTGCTTTTACATTCGATTTCTTTGATTGTACTTAGCTCCATGGAGAGCTAAACCCCTAGTGGGTACTTGGGTGATTGTGAACCCTAGGATGTACTCGTTTCATTGAACTTCTTTATTATCCTTTCAATAAATTGATGTTTATTGTGAGTTCCAACCTTGAATGCTTGATTGTATGAACATTTCCCCTAGAGTGACACTAGGGTTGAGAGTTCTTGTTTGTAACCTTGTGAGTGAGTGACACACCACGAGCATTAGACAAAGCTAGGTTGGAGAGGGTTAAGAGGGTGAGTCGAGAGATACAGGAGCGCCCACTTTCCCCTCCAACGTGATAGATTCTACCTCCATTCCTTAAGTTCTTTGCGGCCATAATAAAGTGAATGGTCTAAGGGATGAACCTCCGCTGGGGCCTAGTTGCGCGTGCAATGGAGTGAAGCGTTGAGGGGATCTTAGTATCTAGGGCTTAATTGTGGCTAGGGACCTTCCGCCTGGATCAAAGGGTTAGGTCTATAATTAGGAAGCGATTTATCACTTGGAATCCCTAGAGCTCATTGCAACTTTATTCGAGTATGAGGTTGAGAGGTTATTTAATCTCTCCTCCGGGACATGAATAGAGTTAGGCATAGTTGACCTTAGATTTGGGACTATGTATGTAAGGATTTCCACGACTCACCATTGCATTGATTAGGAAACATAATAGAGAGTTCTTGCACTTGAAACGATTTTCCTAGGTGAAGCATCATCCGAGTACCCCATCTTTATCAATTGCCTTACCCTTTTCTTTATTCTTGCTCTCTCACTTGTTTCTTTTATTATTGAGAATTGAATCAATTTCACACTAATCACTATTGATCTTCCACATAGCTAAGAACCAAATTAAGTATTTTCATTCCCTACTCCCTGTGGATTCGACCCCGCTCACCCAGGATTATTACTTCGACAAACCCGTGCACTTGCGGGATATAAGCAAGTGGATCTTGTCATGAACCCTTGGATGTATTCATTTCTTTGAATCTCTTTATTATGCTTTCAAGTAATTGATGTTTATTATGAGTTCCAACCTTGAATGATTGATTGTGTGAATACTCCCATAGAGTGACAGTAGGGTTGAGAGTTCTTGTTGGTAACCTTGTGAGTGAGTGACACACCACGAGTGTTAGACAAAGCTAGGTTGGAGAGGTTGAGAGGGTGAGTCGAGAGGTACAGGAGCGTCCCCTTTCTCCTCCGATGTGTTAGATTCTACCTCTGTTCGTCGAGTTCTTTGCGGCCACAATAGAGGGAATGGTCTAAGGGATGACCTTTCGTTGGGGCTTAGTTTCGGGTGCAATGGAGTGAAACGCAGAAGTGATCTTAGTATCTAGTGCTTATTGTGGTTAAGGACCTTCCACCTAGACCAAAAGGGTTAGGTCTAGAATTAGAAAGAGATTTATCACTTGGAATCCCTAGAACTTATTGCAATTCTATGCGAGTGTGAGGTTGAGAGGTTATTCAATCTCTCCTCTGGGACATGTATAGAGTTAGGCAAGTTGACCTTAGATTTGGGACTATATAATTAAGGATTTCCACGACTCACTTGCATTGATTAGGAAGCATAATAGAGGGTTCTTGCACTTGAAATTATTGTCCTAGGTGGAGCAATATCTGGGTTCCCCATCTTTATCGATTGTCTTACCTTCTCCTTTACTTGTGCTCTCTTACTTGTTGTTTTTACTTTTGAGAATTGAATCATTGTCACATATATCACTATTTACTTTTCACATAGTTAAGAAGCGAATTAAGTATTTTTATTCCCTACTCCCTGTGGATACGATACCCACTCATCCGGGATTATTACTTCGACGAACCCGTGCACTAGCGGGATATAAGCAAGGGGACCTTGTCAATAAGTGCTTGTGCGATAAGAATACGAAGTGTTCCTTCCTTGGTTTATCATTACCTTTCTCTGGTTTTAATGCTAATATGTGTGTATTTATGTTACTTTCATTCGGGTAGGTTTGTGAGACCGATTATGAGAGAAAGAAGCCTATGTGGGTCGTAATGCACCAATTTGGAGGAAATCTTGCTAAGGTTCAAACGCGAAGACATAGGTCGGGTTCGAGATGCGGGAATGTGTGCCAACCTGCTCGTATTCGAGTTAGCATAACTATTTAGAGGGGCACAAGGGCAGTCATATTCAAGCATTCCGACTTGTGCATATAGAACATAATCTCCACCAGCATATCCATTATTGAAAAAGCTAAGCGATCCGTGACGTAAACGTGTGCCCGTTTGCATTACCTTGATGAAAGCATGGATTTGGGAGTATTTCTGGCAGGTACTATAGTAGGGTACTGTAGCAAGAATAATGTACCAACACTGCTCACAGCCGGGCAAGAAAATAGGAAAATAGAGAATCCACACGGGCGTGTGGAAATTCCAGATGCCCGTGTGAAGAATCCACATGGGCGCTTACACGGGCGTGTGGATTCCCGATTCCATCCCTTTAAAAGCCGATTTCAGTCCGGATTTCAGCATTCTTTTCTCCATCTTTTTCCCAGCTTGAGAGAGAGTGGCAGCTAGGGTTTTGAGAGGTATTGGCTAGGGCTTTGGAGAAGTTCTATGGCTCCAACATCGAGCGCTATTTGGAAGAAGGTTAGTGGGAGAGCTTTCGTCGGCACCAATCCGGTGAGGTGTATCCTAGGCCGGACAAAGGGTCCCTTGCGACGAGTAGAGGACTCTCCACAAGACCATCACCGCGACTAACGAGGGGGTTTTCTATAGATACTTTGTTTTTACATTTAATTTCATTGATTGCATCTAGCTCCATGGAGAGCTAAACACCTAGTTGGTACTTGGGTATTTGTGAACCCTAGGATGTATTCGTTTCATTGAACCTCTTTATTATACTTTCAATTAATTGATGTTTATTGTGAGTTCCAATCTTGGAGACTTGATTGTATGAATGCTCCCCTAGAGTGACACTAGGGTTGAGAGTTCTTCTTGGCAACTCTTGTGAGTGAGTGACACACCATGAGAGTTAGACAAAGCTAGATTGGAGAGGGTTGAAAGGGTGAGTGAAGTGGTAGAGGAGCGTCCCCTTTCCCCTCCAATGTGATCTATCCTACCTCTATGTTCCAAGAGTTCTTTACGGCCATAGTAGAGTGAATGGGCTAAGGGATGATCTTCCGCTGGGGCTTAGTTGTGAATGCAACTGAGTGAAGCGTTGAAGTGATTTTAGCATTTAGAGCTTAATTGTGGCTAGGGATCTTTCACTTGGACCAAAGGGTTTGGTCTATACATAGGATTAGGGTTTATCATTTGGAATTCCTAGAGCTGATTGTAAATCTATGCGAGTGCGAGGTTGAGAGGTTATTCAATCTTTCCTCAAGGACATGCATAGAGTTAGGCACGGTTGACCTTAGATTTGGGATCATGTAATTAAGGATTTCCATGACTCATTGTTGCATCAATTAGGAAGTATAATAGAGTGTTCTTGCACTTGAAACAATTGTTCTAGGCAGATCAATATCTGGGTACCCCATCTTTATCGATTGCCTTACCTTCTCCTTTACTTGTGCCTTCTATCTTGTTGTTTTTATTTTCATTATTTCATATTTTGTTACATTTATCACTATTCATCTTCCACATTAGTTAAGAAACAACTCAAGTGTCTTTATTCCCTACTCTCTGTGGATACGATACCAACTCCTCTTGGATTATTACTTCGACACCTGTGCACTTGCGGTTTACACGCATATACGGATGTTTGAAGTGCCAGGGAGTAGGTGTTTAGAGATACTTTACACTTTGTTTTCTTAGCTATTCATTTATTAATTCTATTTCATATTTTCTGATTCTATCATCGTTCTAATTTTTTTTTCTTTCATTTTGGGTGCAGCTCCAGGTTATGACCCAAGGGAACCCCTCCATAGTGATTGATGGAGATCCCTTGCTTGAACGTATACTGAGAAGAAAAGGGAAAGAACCTGTGCAAGAACAGTCTAATCTAGCTGATTTGGAAGTAGAAGAATCTGAAAATATGGTAGAACAGAATGAGCAGCAGCGGACATTATTTGATTATGCCAGACCTTTAATATTGGGGACACAATCGTGTATTGTGCGTTCTCCGATTACAGCTCAGAACTTTGAGCTGAAGCCGGCATTCATTCACATGTTGTAGCAATCCGCACAGTTTAATGGTTTATTCAATGAGGATCTGAATAGTCATATAGAGAACTTTCTCGAGGTGTGTGATATGCTGAAGATAAATGGGGTGACGGATAATGCAATCAAGTTGAGAGCCTTCCCATTATCCTTAAAGGGGAGAGCGAAGTAGTGGCTACACTCATTACCTAGGCCTCAATTACCACATGGGAGGAGATGGTAGAAGCTTTTCTTGCCCGATATTTTCCTCCCAAAAAATCCGCAAAGCTTAGGAATAAGATCTCGTCCTTTTTACAATTGGAATTGGTGTCTCTATTTGAGACGTGGGAAAGGTTCAAGGAGCTCCTAAGAAAGTGCCTGCAATACGGATTCCTGGAGTGGATGATTGTTCAGACCTTTTACAACGGTCTGAATCCGAGTACAAAGCAACTTTTGGATGTAGCAGTAGGAGGTACCTTAGGTAGCAAGACCCCCGGTGAGGCTCATCAATTAATTGAAGAAATAGGGTTAAACAGCTACCAGTGGAATGCTAGGGAGAAGAAGAAAGTGGTCGGCCTCCATGAGATAGATGCAGTAACCTCATTGGCGGCTCAAGTGGAATCATTGAGTAAGAAGTTAGATCTCCTAACTTCGAATAGATTGGCGACCGTGACTACTTGTACCGGGTGTGGTGGAGGACATGCTCCCTCCGATTGCCCGATCTCTATTGGTGATGCATCCTCAGTTGAGATTGTCGATTTTATGGGTAGTGGCATGAGGAATCAAGGAAATCGATATAGCAATGCTTACATTCTGGGTTGGAAGAGTCATCCCAATTTCTCATTGAGCAACGAAGGTCCACAAAAGGCCATGGGGCCACCGGGCTTCCAACAATAACAGCAAGCCCCAAACATGGAAAATAGAGTTTCTGGTTTGGAGACCCGAATGAATGATTTGGAGAAGGCCTTAACTAGGTTTGTGCAATCATCTGATACAAGGTTCCAATCAGTTGAGGCTACACTTCATAACCACACAGCCTCTTTGTATAATCTTGAAAATCAAGTAGGACAGATTGCGAAGTCCTTATCAGAAAGGCCACAAGGAAGCTTGCCGAGTAACACCGAGACCAACCCTAGAGAGCATGTGAAGGTGATCACTTTAAGAAGTGGTCGTGAGGTTGAGGGTAAGTTTCTGAGTGAGAAGCCAAATGAACACGCACCCGAGGTTATAGAGGTTGAGAAGGGAGCAAGCAAAGAGAAGGAGGTGGCACCCCACCTCTGAAGCCAAGAATCCCTTATCGCTCTAGATTGAAGAATGACCAAGGAGATGAACAGTACAATAAGTTTCTAAGTTTGTTCAAACAACTCCACATTAATATTCCTTTTGTTGAGGTATTAGCTCAAATGCCTAAGTATGCAAAATTCTTGAAAGACTCGTTAACCAACAAAAGGAAGTTAGAGGAGAGTGTTTTAGTGATTTTAGATGCATCTTGCTCGGCGGTTTTGCAAAAGAACATGCCGAACAAGAAGAAAGACCCGGGAAGCTTCATCATTCCATGTAATATTGGCGATCTAGGTGAAGAAATGGCATTAGCAGACTCAGGGCCAGTATCAATGTCATGCCAAACATCTTCTTTCAAAAGCTAGGCTTGGGCGAGCCTAGGCCTACTCGGATGACTTTGCAATTGGCGGATCGAACGGTGAGATATCCTAGGTGTATCATCGAAGATGTGCTTGTCAAGATAGACAAGTATATATTTCCTGTAGACTTCATAGTGCTCGACGTCAATGAGGATGCGGATGTACCCTTAATACTTGTTAGGCCATTTTTGTCGACTTCCAAGGCATTGATTGACATGGACGGTGGAGAGCTAACTTTGAGAGTTGGAGATGATAAGCTCACATACCGCCTTGCTGAAGCTATGCGGCATTCTCTTGATTTCGATAATACTTTGTATTTTCTAGACACTACTGATGAGATTGTTGATGAATACATGCAAGAAATGTTCAATCCAGATCCATTGGAAGGCTTGTTCGACCAAGAGGAGGACAATGAAGAAGTACCATCTACCCTAGGGATCTTGAAGAAGGTGCTCTGGAAATTGAAGAGGGCTAGGAGACGCCACCGGAAACACTCCAAGACTGTTGGAGACGTGCGTGAACCGAACAAATTGGGTGAATCATTGTTAGGAAGTCCCAAGCCCGACAATTCATCCTCTACCCTCAAGAGATTTTTCTCATCATGTTTGCAAGCCATGGGTAAGAGGGAAACTTTCATCTATGAGCCCCCGTGAGGTAAGACAAGGTACGTCAAGCTAAGTGACGTTAAACAAGCGCTTCTTGGGAGGCAACCCAAGTGTTTATTGTTTTTTTAATTTGGTAGTTTAGTGTTGCTTGAATAAATTGTTGAGTGTTGGTGTCTTGATGTTTTATATTTCTGCTGTGATTTTATCATGGGTTTTCAAGTTCATCGTGTGTTTTCATGTGAATTTGGCAAAGTTTTGATCATTTGATCTATTTCTCATGTTTTTCACTGGTATAAATTGCATATTGGGGCAGGCTCTAAGTGTGTAAACATGTTCAGAAATTTTCTGCAGAGCCTGCAGAATTTTCTAAGGCATCCAGAGAAAACACACGGGCGTGTGGAATTAACACACTCCTGTGGCTTTGTATTACGAGCTCATCTAGAGAAGGCACAGGGGCGTGCACTCACCCCTGTGAACGACCATGTAATCCTTGCAAGCCCGTGGGTAATTTCCATATGGGCGTATGAATTCCTGCAGAGATTGGCAGATTTTCCCGAAAGCACACAGGGGCATGGACTCGCCCCTGTGGGTGACCTTGTGAAAATCGCACGGGCGTGGGTAATTTCTGCACGCCTGTGCGAATCTCTGCAGAGGAGCTCTTTTCATCCCAAGAAGTCACAAGGGCATGCGCTTGCCCTTGTGAGTTTGGCTTGTGAGTGCCCTCGCCCGTGCGGAACACTTAGCAATTTTTCTCAGATGTCCAGAGCAGCAACAGGGGTGTGTGGCTGCCCCTGTGGGTCGGGCGCATGGGCGTGGGTATTTCTCACACGCCCATGTATTTGCGTTCAAAGGCAGTGAGTGTTTTATTAAGAGCACACAGGGGTGTACACCTGCCCCTGTGAAGCTTTCCTATTGAGGTACACGACCGTGTGTAATTTCCGCACACCCGTTCGGATGTACAGAACTCCAAGAGGTATGAGTCCTTTTAAAAGGATTATCGTTTCTCTTCACCCTAATATACTCAGTTGTTTGAGAGCACTTCTATATTGTTTCCCGACCTCATATCGCTAATTTGGAAGGATTTTGCTTGGTTTTCCGGCATTTTTCAAAGCTTTCTCATCTCAACTCGACGGTAAGCTCGCAAATTCATGATTTTCATCGATGAAACTAGTCAATAATGCTTCGTTTCTTCAATTAGAATAATTATTTATATTTAGAATGAAGTAAAAGCGTTATAATTGTCCATTTGTGGAGTTTCAAGCGTGGCCGTGCGTTTGTTCACGGCCCGTGGATCCACACGGGCGTGCGGAAATTCCGTACGACCGTGTGGATTTTTGCAGCTATGTTTAATTACCTAGTTTGAGCAATTCTCTTTTAATTTTTACAGACTATGGCATCCAGGTTAAAGAAGCAAGCTGATAAGTGACCGCGAGAGTCGTCTCCTGAGTCCGAGAGTATGAGATTCACTATCCCCGAGCATCAGGCTTGATTTGAGCTTCTGTTGAGACTTCGGTTCGGACAGACTCGATTCTTGGATGCAAGCATATTGAGAGATTTGCAGCAGGGGGATGAGTTCATTGATGAGGTCAAGGCTCTCATTTCAGTGGGTGGTTAGAGGCAGTTATTGTCGATTAGAGAGCCAGCCATCTGGGAGCTTACACTGGAGGTTCTGTCGTCATTCGAGTTCAACAAAGCCTTTGTGAGATTCGACGATGATAAATGTCTAAATGTACGTATTTTGTACATACCAATATGCATGTGTTATTGTATTTTATTGAGAACTCGATGCCTTTTTTATGGTTTAATCATTTTATTTCATGTTTCAGGTACAAAGGACTAGGTGAACTCAACGACGGAATGTAAGAAGAAATCGACATCGAAAGCGTCATTTTTGGACCCGGGTACTGTACAGGCACTGTAGCAGCCCCGAACATGAAAATTTCAGAAAAAATCTAAGTCTGGATTTCCTTACAGGCAGTATTATGACCATCCTCGTGGGCAGTTTTGTGAAAGTGAGGCCACCGGCGGGGAAACCAGAGTTCATCCCTTTATAAGCATTGTTAGCGTTTCTTTTGAGAGGAGGAAGAGGCTCTCGTTTTAGTGGGTGGTTAGAGGGAGTTATTGTCGATTAGGGAGCCATCCATCTAGGAACTTACACTGGAGGTTCTGTCATGATTCGAGTTCGACAAATCCTATGCGAGATTCGATGACCTCGACGTAGTTTAGTTCAAAGCACTTGGACATCACTAAATTCTGAGTATCACTCAGTTTTTAGTTTAGCTCGGCTTGTACGAGGAGGCATTTACAGACACTGAGGAGTACTCTCAATTACTGACATATTATCCTGGAGCTCTGACCCCACAGAGAACTTACAGAGCATTATGTGGTCAGAGCTAGTATGTGCCAGGGTTGTCCAAGGCCACGTGCCTTTCCCGACCTGTGTACCGATATCTACATGCCATCATAAGCAGGTCAGTGAATGGCCCTGGTGATAGCACTGGCGTTCTAAGCTGGCAGGAGTTTCTGTACTTATATTAGATGATGCAGCGCATACCGATCCATCTAGGGCACATTGTCGCTGAGTACATTCGACATCAAGGCCAGTATGCCAGATTGGGAGCAATCTTCTCGGGTCTATACATTACGAGATTAGCTCTTGGTATGGGTCTCTTGGGCATGATTCATGGGGCCGAGAAGACGAGTATACCTGTACCCCTGAGCCTGGAGAAGATGAGATTGATGGGCATGGTCTGTAGTGTCCAGACGGGGGTTTATGCTCTGGTTCTACCGATCCCAGAGATAGCCGAGGAGGTAGGAGATGATGCCGAGGTTTCCCAGCCTGTCCCAGAGCCTCAGTCAGCAATTATAGAGACCGAGGCATCTCCAGTGACAGAGGACCCACTCCCCGTGCACATGTTTTCACCATCTAGAGCCCAGGATCGCTTTGAGATGCTCGAGAGCGTTGTGGGTGTGATACAAACATAGGTAGCAGAGGCCCGAGCAAAGATTGCCGATATTAAGGCTGCGCAAGAAGCACAGTATATGGAGTTCATTGCACGTTTCGACACATTACAATAGATCTTAGAGCGAGATGTTGGCTCATCATTTGTCCTACGGCCAAGGACTCCTTAGGCCCCATCAGCTTCTCCGGCACCTCCATCCCCTATTCCGGCATCCGATGACCTACCATGTACTTCATCACCAGCAGCAGCAGCAGCAGTAGAGCCAGAGGATGACATCTCTTTTATAGCAGTTTTGATTGATATACATGCTCACATAGCCAATGGCGGTTCACCTTAGTTGCATTGATTATATTCTTGAGTTTAGGAGAATTTTTAACATTGAATGTTTTCATGCTCTAGTTTTTGCTTGAATTTCTAGGAATTTTTGCCCGATTGACACTTGTTGCACTACTCATTCTTTGAAGTTTTGTTGTTTAGTTGTTCTTGTTGGGTGGAAAGAGCTACCACCTATGATGTATGATGCTACTCTCATAAGTCGGATACTAGTTCTACCCTAATGAGAGAAAGAACTATCTCATGGGATGTGTGAAAGCTACCACCTCGGTAGAAAGAGCTACCACCGCAAAAGTGTGAAAGCCACCTTAGCGGCCGCTTTGGAAAGATCTACCTTAGAGGATGTGTGAAGCTACTACCCTTTTGAATTTTTGTCACCTTTTGTAGATAAATAAGTCCCTTGTACATAGAACTTTGAGGAGTATACTTTGGGTTGACTTGAGTGAGTTCACATACTTACACGATTTCGGGTTGGTCGCCCTTTTTGATTCAAGTTTTTAGCTAGAGCATTGATTTTTTCGTATTTAGTGTTGAAATTTCCCATACTTGTAGAATGCACTCTTTGTATGCTTTGGTGGACCTAAGGCCAAGCACTTCCAATGTCTCCTTCATTTATGCTTTAATGTTTTAATTTTTGCTTGAGGACAAGCAAAAGCTTAAGTGTGGGGGAGTTTGATAAGTGCTTGTACGATAAGAATATGAAGTGTTCTTTCCTTGTGTTGAGCATTACTTTTCTCGGGTTTTAACGCTAATATGTGTGCATTTATGTTACTTTCATGCAGGTAGGGTTGTGAGACCGCTTATGACAGAAAGAAGCCAATATGGGTCGTAATGTACCAATTTGGAGGAAATCTTGCTAAGGTTCAAACGCGAAGACATAGGCTAGGTTCGAGATGCGGGAATGGGTGCCAACCTCCTCGTATTTGAGTTAGCACAACTATTTGGAGGGGCACAAGGCCAGTCTTTCTGCAGCATTTTGACATGTGCATATAGAACAAGATCTCCACCAACATGTCCATTATTGGAGAAGCAAAGCGATCCACGACGTAAACGTGTGCCCGTTTGTGTTACCTTGATGAAAGCATGGATTCGGGAGTATTTTGGGCAGGCCCTAAAGTAGGTACTGTAACAAAAACTGTAGCAAGATTACTGTACCATTACTGTTCATAGCCTGCTGAGAAAACAGGAAACTAGAGAATCCACACGGGCGTGTGGAAATTCCACACGCCCGTGTGAAAAATCCACAGGGGCGCTCACACGGGCGTGTGGATTCCCAATTCCAGCCCTTTAAAAGCTGATTTCAGCCCCGATTTGAGCATTCTTTTCTCTATCTTTTCCCCAACTTGAGAGAGGGTGGCTAGGGTTATGAGAGGTATTGGCTAAGCTTTGGAGACGTTCTACGGCTCCGACATCACGTGCCATTTGGAAGAAGGTTAGTGGGAGAGCTTTCGTCGGCACCGATCCAGTGAGGTGTATCCTAAGCCAGACAAAGGAACCCTTGCAATGAGTAGAGGACTCTCTACTAGGTTATCCCCAAGACTAACGAGGGGGTTTTCTATGGATGCTTTGTTTTTACATTCGATTTCATTGATTGTAACTAGCCCCATGGAGAGCTAAACTCCTAGTGGGTACTTGGGTATTTGTGAACCCTAGGATGTATTCGTTCCATTGAACCTCTTTATTATGCTTTCAATTAATTGATGTTTGCTGTGAGTTCCAATCTTGGAGACTTGATTGTATGAATTCTCCCCTATAGTAACACTAGGGTTAAGAGTTCTTTTTGGCAACTATTATGAGTGAGTGACACACCATGAGAGTTAGACAAAGCTAGATTGGAGAGGGTTCAGAAGGTGAGTTGAGAGTTAGCGGAACGTCCCCTTTCCCCTCCGGTGTGATATATCCTATCTCCAGGTTCCAAGAGTTTTTTACGGCCATAGTAGAGTGAATGGGCTAAGGGATGACCTTCCACTGGGGCTTAGTTGCGAGTACAACGGAGTGAAGCGTTGAAGTGATTTTAGCATCTAGGGCTTAATTGTGGCTAGGGATCTTTCACCTTGACCAAAGGGTTAGATCTATACATAGGAATAGGGTTTATCATTTGGAATCCCTAGAGCTCATTGCAATTCTATGCGAGTGCGAGGTTGAGAGGTTATTCAATCTTTCCTCCGGGACATGTATAGAGTTAGGAATGGTTGACCTTAGATTTGGGATCATGTAATTAAAGATTTCCACGACTCATTGTTGCATCAATTAGGAAGTATAATAGAGGGTTCTTGCACTTGAAACGATTGTCTTAGGCGGATCAATATCCAGGAACCTCATCTTTATTGATTGCCTTACATTCTCCTTTACTTGTGGCTTCTATCTTGTTGTTTTTATTTTCGTTATTTCATATTTTGTAACACTTATCACTATTTATCTTCCACATTAGTTAAGAAACAACTCAAGTGTCTTTAATCCCTACTCTCTGTGGATACGATACCCACTCATCTGGGAATATTACTTCAACACCCGTGTACTAGCGGTTTACACGCATATACACACGTGTCACAGCACAAATGGTGATCTCACATCTCGCTCTAGCAACTGCTGTAAAATGTCAAAACGCGCAATGAACTTAGTCTGCTGCGCGACTTGTGTCGTGCGGGCCTCAGCAATCTCAGTCCAGAGTACACCTACAACACTCTCGAGCCTCTCAAAATGATCATAGGCTTGAGATGGAGAAAACATGTGCACTAGGATGGATCCTGTGCTGCAGGTGTCTCCTCAGTCTCTGTGTGCTCTGACTATGGCCAGGGAGCAGCCTGAGGAACCTCCACTGTGTCATCTTTGCCCTCTACTGTCTCTGGTATAGGTGTAATCAATGCATACACTCCAGACTGACACCTGCGAACCATCCCCATCAATCACATAGTCTCAATGCCTAGGGGAGCAGGTACAGTCACCTTCTAGGCCACTCGGATCGCATCAAGTAAGCCCATACCGATGACTAACCTTGTGATATAAGGACCAGAGAAGAGGGCACCGATCATGGCATACTACCGCTGATGTCGTATATACTCTGCCAGGATGTGTCCGAAGTATAGCGGTGAGCTATGTACCACAGAGTATAGTTATAGCAGCTCCTGTCGGCTAAGCACACCAGTACTATCACCACGCCCATTCATTGACCTGCTCAGAATGGCATGAATGTATCTATAACTCGACTGGGAGAGGCAGGTGGCCTTTGAAACGATGGGCTCATACTACCCTTGTCCACACAATGCACTGTATGCGCGCTGCGGGTGTCAAACTCCCTAGATAATCTGTGGGTAATTGCTTATACTCCTCAGTCTCTGTGTATGCCGCATCATATAGCCCCATCCAGATCAAAACTGAGTCACACTCAAGCTTTGGTATTGTCTGAGGGCTTGAAACTGTATAGCACCTATATTGTCAAAACTAGAATATGAGCGATCGAACTCGAATGATGCTAAAACCTCGAGTGTCAATGTGCAAATGGCAGGCTCTCTAATCAACAATAAACGACCCCAACTGCCAACCGCAAGCATATCCTCTATCTCATCCACCATATCACCTGTCGTCTGGATCTTTCTCAAAGTGTCTATGTTTGGAAAATGCGTTAGTCCTAATCATAACTTCGACAACCTCTCAAAGCGAGCCTGGTGCTTGGGAATCGCAAAATCCATACGTTCAGCCTTAGGTGATGACTCTCGGGGACGCTTTCCATCATGCTTCTTCGATGTGGGGGCCATATCTACAAAATTAAAACATAAAATCGATCAAAAGGATTCAAAAATTAATTCTGTAGAATTCCACATGGTTGTGTGAGATTTCCACACGCCCGTGTGGATCCACATGGTGTGAAAACTGCACTGCCGCGCCCCACTAAACCAAACATAGACCTTTTTGTCATTTCTAACTTTGTTATAAGCATGCATAAACCTTATAAACATAGAAACGAAGCAACATTCATAATTTTAAACAATTAAAATCAATTTATGGAAAAGAAAAGAGGAATTGAGGGTTTACTAAAAGTTGAAGATGACAACCTTCGAATTAGACCGAAAATTCAAGTAAAACACATCTAGATCAATGGTGCGTTATCAGAAGAGTAGTGGAGAGTGTTCTCTGAGTGATTGGGTGTGTAAGAATGAATAAACTCAAAGGGCTTTTAGAGAAAACCCGCGGCTTTTGCGTTTCTATACATTTACAAGGGCGTGTGGAAATTACCCACGCCTATGTGACTCCACAGGAGAGACCCATAGGGGCAGACGCATGCCCCTATACGCTCTTGTGAAAACACTCTATGCTTCTGTATGAAACCACACGGCCATGTGTGATAAGTGCTTGTGTGATAAGAATGCAAAGTGTTCTTTCCTTATGATGAGCATTACTTTTATCAGGGTTTAGCGCTAATATGTGTGCATTTATGTTACTTTCATGCATATGGGGTTGTAAAGCTGAATGTTAGAGAAATAAGCCAATGTAGATTGTGAATGCACCATTTGGAGGAATGACTTGACGATGAATTGCGAGTAAGGAGTTATATGCTAGCCTCCATGAGTAGTGATCTACAACACGCTCATGAGAAGATGAGTGATGTGAGATTGGTACTATTGCACTGGCAGAAGCTCTATGGAGAGCTTAGTCACCAAAGCACTTAAGCTTTTGCTTGTCCTCAAGCAAAAATAAATCAGTGAAGCATAGAAGAAGGAAATATTTAAAGTGCTTGGCTTTAGGTTCACCAAAGCATGCAAAGGAAGCATTCTACAAGTAAGGGAAATTTCATCACAAAATACGAAAAATCAATGCTCCAGTTACAAACTCGAATAAAAAAGGACAACAAACCCGAAATCGTGTAAGTGTGTGTAAACTCACTTAAGTCAACCCAAAGTATACTCCTCAATGTTCCAAGTATAAGGGACTTATTTATCTACAAAACAACAAAAAACAAAGAGATGGTAGTAGCTTCACACATCCTCTAAGGTAGCCCTTACCAATGTGGCCACTAAGGTGGCTTTCACACTTTGGAAGTGGTAGCTCTTTCTACCGGGGTAGTAGCTTTCACTCATCCCATGAGATAACTCTTTCTCTCATTAGGGCATAACTAGTATCCGACTTATGAGAGTAGTTTCATACTTCATAGGTGGTAGCTATTTCTGCCCCGATTGCACAACCAAATAAGTATAGCATTGATAAGTGCTTGAGTAGGCATATTTTTATATATGTTTTACATGCATTGGCATCATTTTTTTATCATGGTTTATGTCTTATATTGTGTATTCGGTGTTCTTTTATGCATATAGGTTGTGAATGCCTTGAGGAGTAAAAAAGAAGCAAAGATAGGCTATAAAGACACAATGTTGGGAGTTCTTATTCAATTCAAGGACCAAGACATGAGAGGAGTTCATTAACGTGGAGATGTGTGCCAACTTCTAAGATGATTCAAGTCAATTCACTAGTTGGAAGGGCACAAAGGCAGCCACATCTTCATGTTCCTTCTCTTTGTAAAGATTGCAAGACCTTTCAAAGATGCGTCGATGAAGAAAAGTCTTATAGCCTACCACATGGACGTGTGCCCGGACATGTGGCCTCAAGAGAAGAGTGTTTGGACCGCGTTTTGTGAAAGTACTGTAGCAAAGTACTGTAGTAAAACACTATGTTACGTTTCATGGAGCTAAATCCTTGGGAGTTGAGTTTCCAACGGGTTGTGAAGCACACATGGCCATGTGTAAAACACATTGACCGTGTCTATGACTAATCCTCAATTTTCATACAGACAAGACCATCTGCACGTATACACAAAGGGGTTCAGTTAAACTCAACAAATAAAAATAACTCAATTATATAAAACTAAAGCAATGAGATACAACTCGAGACAAAAATAAAAGATAAACTTAGAAAGAAAATCCTTTCTGAGCATACATGTCCAAAATATGATGTAAAAATAAAATATGAAAACATAAAGAAATGAAAGACGCATCAAGTATCGGTGTCGCGCTTTTGCTGCTCTTATGCTACTAGTGGTGGTGCCAAGTCGAATGGTGCTGGTGGATCTGGTGATGGTGATGCTGGAGGAGCAAGAGAAGTCCGGGGTCTCATGATGAATGGTGAGGCGGCGTCGCGCTCAAGTAGCTGCTTCAGAATATGAAGACGTGCTATCACCTCTGTATGCTACGTGGCTTGTGTCACATGAACCACAGCGATCTCAGTCCGTAACACCCCTACAACACTCTCGAGCCTCTCAAAGTGATCATAGACTTGAGAAGGAGAAAACATGCGCACTAGAGGAGGATCCTGTGCTGCATGGGGTGCCTTAGCCTCTGTATGCTCTGCTGAGGCTCCTGTGTTAGCTGAGATCCCTTGGCGGCGTCATCTTCTCCCTTAACTATCTCGGAGGTAGGCATAGCCAGTATATACACTCCAGGTTTGTATCTGCGCACCAACCCCATCAATCTCATGGTATTCAGGCCAAGCGGTGAAGGAACAATCATCTTCTTGGCCCCACATATGGTATCCTGCGGACCCATGCCCATGATGAGTCTGGTAATGTACGGGCCTAAGAAGATGACACCAACTTTAAAATACTGTCCCTGGTGGTGCAGATACTTGACTAGGATGTGCCCCAAATGAATCGGCTAACGCTGCACCATCAAATGTAGATACAATAGCTCCTGCCGGCTCAGGACTCTAATACTGTCACCATGGCCATTCAATGACCTGTTCAGAATGGCATGAAGATAATGATATGCAAGTCGGGAAAGGCATGTGGCCTTGGAGACCCCTAGCTTGTTTTGTCCCTGGTCAAATAAAGTGTTATAAGCTCTCTTAGGAGTCAACATACCGGGGTACTCAGTCGGAAGGTGCTCGTACTCATCAGTGGCCATAAAAGTCTTGTCATATAGGCCCAACAGGATCGAAAACTGAGTGACGCTCATAACATGGTGATGTCCAAGTACCCTGAATTGTATGGCATCAACACTATCAAATCTAGCGTAGGATCGGTCGAACTCGAACTATGATAGAACCTCAAGTATAAGTGCACGGATGGCTGGCTCCCTGATCAACAATAACTGCCTCCAACCACCCACTGATACGAGATCCTCAACCTAATCAGCAAACTCATCTTCCTACTATATTTCCCGTAATATACTCATGTCTAGGAAGCGAGACTATTCGAACCTAAGTTTTGATAACCTCTCAAATAGGACCTGGTGCTCGGGGATAGCGAATTCTATATCTCTGGCTCCGAGGATGGCTCACGTGGACACTTGTTAGCTTGTTTCTTCGACCGGGGTGCCATATATGTAAAAATTGAAGAAGAATAGATCAAAGAAGCTCATAGAGTAACACTGCAGAAATCCACATGTTCGTGTGGAAATTCCACACGCCTGTGTTTAACCACAGGGTGTGAAAACTACACGGCCTTTGTGCCAAAATTTCAAAAATACAACATCAAATCATTTCTAACTCTTTCTAAGCATGTATAGACCATCTAATCATCGAAACAAAGCAGCATTCACCATTTTAATCAATTAAAATCAAGCATGGTGAAGAGAAGAGAGAAAAAAGGTTTACGGATAGGATAAAGATGAAAACTTTGAAAACGGCCAAAAAACTTGAGTAAAACCTCTCTAGATCAATGGCGCGAGGTCGGGAGAGTGAATGAGTGTGTTCTCTGAGCGATTGGGAGTGTGTAGATGAGAAAACGTGAAAAGGTTTTAAAGGAAACCCGTGCCCCTTGATGTTCTGTACATCCACATGGGCGTGTGGAAATTACCCACGCCAGTGTGACTCCATAGGAGAGCTTCACAGGGGCGAATGCACACCCCTGTGATTTCTCGGGGTGACACTTATTTTCTCTGAACGTATTCACACAAGCGTGTAGAAATTCTCCACGCCCGTGTGCCTGACCCATAGGGCATCCACATGCCCTAGTGGCTTCTTTGTCCATCCGAAAAATTTTTCTAAGTGTTCCACACAGGCGTGGATCATCAACAGGATACTCACAGGGGCATCCACATGCCCCTGTGTCTTCTCAGGATGGCAAGGTTTTCTCTACAGGAAATCACACGGGCGTGTGAAATTACCCACGCCCATGTGCAATGCTCAAGGTCAGACACAGGGGCAGACACACACCCCTGTGTCTTCTCGAGATAGAGCTTTGAACCTCTGTAGAGAAACACATGCCCATGTGGAAATTTCACACTGGTTTGTGATCTTCACAAGGTCGTTCATAGGGGTAAACACACGCCCTGTGTCCTCTTGGGATGAGCTCTGAATGAAAACACACGCCTGTGTGGAATTTCCACACGGGCGTGTGCCTTCTCTTGTTAAGTTAGAAAAATCTGCAGGCTCTACAGAAAATTCTTGAACATGAATACATGCTCAAAGCCTACCTCTACAATGCAAAATTAACCAAAGAATTATGAAAAACACAAAAATATGCTCAAACGACCAAGAAACTTCGCCACATGAAATTAGGAACATGATAACATCATTGATCCACATGAAAAACACAGCAATTTGCATGTAAAAAATCAAGACAACAACACTCAAAACCTTATTCATGCAAGTACTAACTAAAACATAGAAAAAAGTAAAGACTTGGGTTGCCTCCCAAGAAGCGCTTGTTTAACGTCACTAAGCTTGACGTACCTCTTCTTACCTCACGGGGGCTCATAGATGAACGTTTCCCTCTTAGCCAAGACCTGAAAGCACGATAAACTTAGTCTTTTGAAGGTAGAGGGGGAGTTATAGGATTTGTTACCGCACAAGGTTTCATTACCCTTACTCCATTCTTTCTCATCCCCATTAGCCTTGGGGCATTTCTTGTGACGTCTCCTTGCACGCTTCATCTTTCAAAGCACTTTCTTCATGATCCCCGGGGTAGATGGTACCTTTTCCTCTTTACCAAGCATTAAGACTTCTTCATTTCCCACTTCTTGGTCTAACAACCCCTCATACGGGTCCGGATTCAACATTTCCAGCACATATTTATCAATTAGTTTATCAGTAGTGTCAAGAAAATAAAGAATATCATCAAAGTCAAAAGAATTTCACATGGCTTTGGCGAGGCGGTATGTAAGCTTGTCATCTCCAATCCTCAGTGTCTACTCCCCGCTGTCCATGTTGATAAGTGCCTTTGAAGTGCACAACAATGGCCTCCTAAGTATCAAAGGAACATCTACATCCACATCAACATCCAACACTATGAAGTCTACAGGAAATATGTACTTGTCAACCTTGACAAGTACATCTTCAATGATGCCCCTCGGATGTCTCATAATTTGGTCTGCCAATTGTAATGTCATCCGAGTGGGCCTAAGCTCTCCCAAGCCTAGCTTCTGAAAGAATGAGTACGACATAACATTGATACTAGCCCATGAATCTGGCAATGCCATGTTACCAATGTTACACAGAATAAGCAAGCTTTCGGGCTCTTTCTTTTTGTTCGCCATATTCTTTTACAACACCGCCGAACAAGAGGCATTGATAAGTGCTTGTGTGATAAGCATTACTTTTATGATGAGCATTACTTTTATCAGGTTTTACCGCTAATATGTTTGTATTTATGTTATTTTCATGCAGATAGGGTTATGAGGAGGAATATTAGAGAAAGAAGCCAATGTGGATCGTAAATGCACCAAATGGATAAAATCTTGAGAAGGTTCAAACGTGAAGACATAAGTCGTATCCGAAATGCGGGAATGTGTGCCAACCTTCTCGTATTCAGGTTAGCACAACGATTTAGAGGGGCACAAAGGCAGTAACATTCAAGCGTTCCAGCCTGTGCATGTATATCAAGATTTCCATCAACATGTTCGTTATTGAAGAAGCAAAACGATCTACAACGTAAACATGTGCCCGTTTACGTTACCTCGATGAAAGCATGGATTCGGGAATGTTTCAGGCTAGTACTATAGCAGGACACTATAGCAAAATACTGTAGTAGGTATTGTTCACAACCGGCTGAAGAAGGATGAAAACAGAGAATCCACACGGGCGTGCGTTAAATCCATACGCCTGTGTGAAAAATCTATACGGGTACCCACATAGGCGTGTGGATTCCTGATTCTAGCCCTATTTAAAGCTGATTTCAACCCCGATTTGAGAATCCTTTTCTCCATCTTTTCCCTAACTTGAGAGAGGGTGGTGGCTAGGGTTTTGAGAGATATTGGCTAGGGATTGGGAGAGGTTCTACGGCTCCACCATCGCACACCACTTGGAAGAAGGTTAGTGGGAGAGTTTTCGTTGGCACCGATCCGCCAGGTGTATCCTAGGTTGGACAAAGTGACCCTTGGATGAGTAAAGGACTCTCCACAAGACCATTGCCATGACTATCAAGGGTGTTTTCTATCGATTCTTTGCTTTTACATTTGATATCATTGATTGTAATTAGCTACATGGAGAGCTAAACCCCCTAGTGGGTACTTGGATATTTGTGAACCCTAGGATGTATTTGTTTCATTGAACCTTTTCATTGTGATTTCAATTAATTGATGTTTTATTTGAGTTTCAATCTTGAATGCTTGATTGTATGAATACTCCCTTAGAGTGAGACTATGGTTGAGAGTTCTTATTGGTAACCCTTGTGAGTGAGTGACACACCACGAGAGTTAGACAAAGATAGATTGGAGAGGGTTGAGAGGATGAGTCGAGAGATAGTGGAGCGTCGCTTTCCCCTCCAGTGTGATTTATTCTACCTCCATTTCATCAAGTTCTTTGTGGTCATAGTAGAGTGAATGGGCTAAAGGATGACCTTCCGTTGGGGCTTAGTTGCGGGTGCAACGGAGTGAAGCGTTGAAATGATTTTAGCATCTAGGGCTTAATTGTGGCTAGGGAGCTTCCACCTCCACCAAAGGGTTAGGTCTACATCTAGGAAGAGGATTTATCACTTGGAATCTCTAGAACTCATTGCAATTCTATACGAGTGTGAGGTTGAGAGGTTATTCAATTTCTCCTCCTTGACATGTATAGAGTTAGGCATGGTTGGCCTTAGATATGGGATCATGCATTTAAGGATCTCCACGACTCATTATTGTATTAGTTAGAAAGTATAATAGAGGGTTCTTGCACTTGAAATGATTGTCCTAGGTGGAACAATATCTGGGTACCCCATCTATATCGATTGCCTTACCTTCTCCTTTACTTGTGCTCTCTTTCTTATTCTTTTACTTTTGTTATTTCACATCTTGTCACACATATCACTATTCATTTTTCACTTAGTTAAGAAATAAATTAAGTGTTTTTATTCCCTACTCCTAGTGGATACGTTATCCCACTCATCTGGGATTTTATTACTTCGATAAACCCGTGCACTTGCGTGACATACGCAAGGGGCGTTGTCTAGTTTTTGGCGCTGTTGCCGAGGAGTAGACGTTTAGAGATACTTTGCACTTTATTTTCTTAGCTATTTATTCATTCATTCTATTTCACATCTTCATTTTTATCATCGTTCTGATTTTGTTTTCTTTCTTTAGGTGCAGCTCTAGGTTATGACCCGAGGGAACCCCTCAAGATTGATTGAAGGAGATCCCAAGCTTAAACGTACACTTAGAAGAAAAGGGAAAGAACTTGTGTAAGAACCGTCTAATCTAGCTGATTTGGAAGTAGAATAATCTGTAAACATGGCAGAACAAAATGAGCAACAACGGACATTGTCCGATAATGCCAGACCTTCAGTATTGGGGACAAAATCGAGTATTGTGCGTCCCCCGATTACAGCTCAGAACTTCAAGCTAAAGCCGCCATTCATCCACATGTTCCAGCAATCCTTACAGTTTAATGGTTTAGCAGATGAGTATCCAAATAGTCATATAGGGAACTTTCTCGAGGTGTGTGATATGCTTAAGATAGACAGGGTGACGGATGATGCCATCAAATTGAGAGCCTTCCTATTTTCTTTAAAGGTAGAATCATTGATTACCACATGGGAGGAGATGGTAGAAGCTTTTTTGGATCGTTATTTCCCTCCTAGAAAATCTGCAAAGCTTAGGAATTAGATCTCATTCTTTGTACAGTCAGAATTGGAGTCTCTATTTGAGATGTGGGAAATGTTCAAGGAGCTCCTGAGAAAGTGCCCACAACACGGATTCCCAGAGTGGATGATTGTTCAGACCTTTTATAACGGGTTGAATCTAAGTATAAGGTAACTCTTGGATGTGGCAGCAGGAGGTACCTTAGGTAGCAAGACCCCCGGTGAGGCCCGTCAACTAATTGAAGAAATGGGGTTAAATAGCTACCAATGGAATTCTAGGAAGAAGAAAAAGATGGCCGGGCTCCATGAGATAGATGCAGTAACTTCATTGGAGTGGCGGCTGTGACTACTAGCACCGGGTGTAGTAGAGGACATGCTCCATCCGATTGCTTGATCTCTATTGGTGATGCATCTTCGGTTGAGAATGTCAATTTTGTGGGTAATGCAATATGGAACCAAGTGAATCCATATAGCAACACCTACAATCCGGGTTGGAAGAATCATCCCAATTTTTCTTGGAGCAACCAAGGTCAACAAAAGGCCATGGGGCCACCTGGTTTCCAACAACAAGCCCCAAACATGAAAAACTGAGTTTCAGGTTTGGAGATTCGAATGACCGATTTGGAGAAGGCCTTGACTATGTTTGTGCAATCATCAGATACAAGGTTTCAATCAGTCGAGGCTATACTTCGCAACCACACCACCTCTTTGCACAATCTTGAAAATCAAGTGGGGTAGATTGCGAAGTCTCTATCGGAAAGGCTACAAGGAAGTTTGCCAAGTAATACTGAGACCAATCATCGAAAGCATGTGAAGGCGATCACTTTGAGAAGTGGTCGTGAGGTTGAAGGTAGGCTTTCGAGTGAGAAGTGGTCGTGAGGTTGAAGTGGCGTTTTTGTTCAGAGCTCATCCAAAGAAGACACAGGGGCGTGGACACGCCCCTGTGAGCAACCTTGTCATGGTCCACGCCCGTGGATAATTTCCTCAAGGGCGTGCGTTTTCCTGCAAGGACTAAGCAAATTATCCCGAGAGCACACAGGGGCGTGGACTCGCCCTTATTGGCGAACCTGTGACAACCACACAGGCGTGGGTATTTTCCACACGCCCATGTGGATTTCTGTAGAAGAGCTCTCTCCATCCCGAGAAGACACAGGGGCGTGTGCTTGCCCCTATGAGTTGGGCCTGTGAATGTCCACGCCCGTGAGGAATTTCAGTACGGGCGTACGAAACATTTAGCGATTTTTCTCGCCTGGACAAAAAGCCACAGGGGCGTGAGGCTATCCTTGTGGGTCGGCCGCGCGGGCATAGGTATTTTCTCACGCGCTATGTGGTTGCATTAAGAGAGATTTAGTGTTATCCCGAGAGTGCATAGGGGTGTGCGTCTGCCCCTGTGAAGCTCACTTGTGGAGGAGCACAGGCGTGGGTAATTTCTCCACGCCCGTGCGGATGTACAGAATGCCAAGAGGCACGAGTTCCTTTTAAAAGGATCACCGTTCCTCTTCATCCTAACATTCTCCATTCATCTGAGAGCACTCTCGCATCGTTTCCCGATCTCGCATTACCGATTTAGAAGGATTTGTACTTGGTTTTCTGACTGATTCAAGGTTTTCAATATCAACTCGTCGGTAAGCCCTAGCTTTTGTTTTGTTTTCTTCACCAATTCTTGATCTTAATCAATGAAATTAGTTAGTAATGCTTCATCTCTACAATTAGAATGATTATGCATGTTTAGAACGAAGTTAGAAGCGATCTAACGGTATATTTTAGGATTTTTGTGGTGCGGCCATACGTCTTTTTCACGCCCCGTGGATCCACACGGGAGTGCAAAAATTCCACATGACCGTGTGGATTTTGGCAGCATTACTTAATTAGCTGGTTTGATCGATTTCTTTCAAATTTTGTAGATTATAGCGCCTCGGTCCGAGAGTATGAGATTTGCTATTCCCGAGCACCAGGTGCGTTTTGAGCGTTTGTCGAGACTTCGGTTCGGACAGACTCGATTCCTGGACACGAGCATATTGAGAGATCTACAGCAGGGAGATGAATTTGCAGATGAGGTCGATGATCTCATTTCAGTGGGAGGTTGGAGGCAGTTATTGTCGACTAGGGAGCCAGCCATTCATGAGCTTACACTTGAGGTCTTATCGTCATTTGAGTTCGATAGATCTTATGTGAGATTTGACAGTGTTGACGCCATTTAGTTCAGAGCATTTGGACATCACCATAGCATGAGCATTACTCAGTTTTCAATTTGGCTTGGCTTATACGATGAGGCATTTACAGATACTGAGGAGTATTCTTAGTTACCGACAAATTACCCTGGAGCTTTGACCCCACAGAGAGCTTACAAAGCATTATGTGGTCAGTGTCAGTATGAGCCGGGGGTGTCCAAGGCCATGTGCCTTTCCAGACCTGTATATCGATATTTACATGCTATTCTGAGTAGGTCGGTAAATGGCCGTGGTGATAACAATAGTGTCCTGAGCCGACAGGAGCTTCTTTACCCATATTCGATGGTTAAGTGCATGCCGATTCATCTAGGGCATATCATCACAGTGTACATCCGACATCAGGGCCAGTATACCAGATTAGGAGCGATCTTCTCGGGCCCCTACATTGCGAGACTAGTTCTGGGAATGGGTCTCTTGGCTGCGATTCGCGGGGCTGAGAAGACGAGTATACCTACTCCCCTGAGCCTGGAGACGATGAGATTTATGGGTATTATCAGTAGAGTTTGGACAGCAGTTTATGCCTTGGTTCTACTAGGTCCAGAGATAGCTGAGGAGGAGGGTGATGATGCCGAGGCTTCGCAGCCTGTTCGTGATCCTCCGCTGACACAGATGGAGACCGATGCATCTCTAGTGGCAGAGGACCCACTCCAGTACGCATATTTTCACCATCTCGAGCCAATGATCCTTTGAGAGGCTCAAGAGTGTTCTTGGGGTGCAACGGACAGAGGTTGCTATGGTCCGAGCAGAGATTGCTGGGATTCGGGCTGCACAGGCCACACAATATACAGAGTTCATGGCACGCTTCGACATGTTATAGCATATTTTAGAGCGAGACGTTGCCTTGTCATTTATCTTGCAGCTGAGGACTCCTCAGGTCCCTCCGGCATCACCATCACCACCTCCACCAGCACCCTTTGATCTACCACCAACATCAGCAGTGGAACCAAAGCGCGGCACCGACACTTGATTCATTTTGGACTTGTATACTCAGAAAGGACTTTCCTTCTGAGCTTATTTTCATTTTGTTGTCTCGAGTTGTATTCATTGCCTTATCTTTTATATATACTCGAGCTATTTTATTTTTATTGAGCTTTACTGAACCCCCTCGTGTATGCGTGCAGATGGTCTTGTCAACATGGGACTTGAGAACTAGTCTTGGACACGACCAAGGTGCTTCGGCACTTGGCCGTGTGTGCTTCATAACCCGTTGGGACATCACTCCCAAGGATTTAGCTCCATCAAATACAACACTAGGAGTCAAGGGAGTATTATTTGGATTGCTTCTCCCACATTTGTTCTCATTTGATATACATTATGAGTGAGCTTGCATGTGTACATTTGGGACAATGTACAACTTAAGTGTGGGGAGAGAGGGAGGGGAGGAAGTTTCATAGTGCACACATCTCTTTCATATAAATTTTGATTGATATACATGCTCACATAGCCAATGGTGGTTCACATTAGTTGAAATGATTGTATTCTTGAGTGTGGAGAATTTTTAACATTGAATGTCTTCATGCTCTAGTTCTTGCTTGAATTTGTAGGAATTTTTGCCAGATTGTCACTTGTTGCATTACTCACTCTTTAAACTATTTTGGAAACTCAAGTTTGATGTTAATGGGACTAAGTATAGTGTTTCTCTTTGTTAATTCTAAAAAAAATGAAATGAAAAGAAAGAATAAAATTGTTTCATTGTTTATTTGTGCTTGTTAGGTGGAAAGAGCTACCGTCTATGAAGTATGAAGCTACTCTCATAAGTCGGATACTAGTTATGCCCTAATGAGAGAAAGAGCTATCTCATAGGATGAGTGAAAGCTACCACTCCGGTAGAAAGAGCTACCACCTTGAAAGTGTGAAAACCAGCTTAGTGGCCGCTTTGGACAGGGCTACCTTAGAGGATGTGTGCAGCTACTACCATCTTTGAAATTTTGTTACTGTTTGTAGATAAAGAAGTCCCTTGTATTTAGAACTTGGAGGAGTATACTTTGGGTTGTTTTGAGTAAGTTCACACACTTACACGATTTCGGGTTTGTTGTCTTTTTTTATTCAAGTTTTTAGCTAGAGAAATGATTTTTCTTATTTAGTGTTGAAATTTCCCTTACTTGTAGAATGCTCTCTTTGTATGCTTTGGTGAACCTAAGGCCAAGCACTTCCAATATTTCCTTCGTCTATGCCTTAATGTTTTAATTTTTGCTTGAGGACAAGCAAAAGCTTAATTGTAGGGGAGTTTGATAAATGCTTGTGTGATAAGAATTTGAAGTGTTCTTTCCTTATAATGAGCATTACTTTTATCGAGTTTTAACGCTAATATGTGTATATTTATGTTACTTTCATGCAGATAGGGTTGTGAGGCCGAATATCAGAGAAAGAAGCCAATGTAGATCGTGAATGGACCATTTGGAAGAAGTCTTGAGAAGGTTCAAACGCGAAAGCATAAGTCGGGTCCGAAATGCGGGAATGTATGCCAACCTCCTCATATTCAAGTTAGCACAACGATTTGGAGGAGCACAAGGGCAGTCAGATTCACGCGTTCTGGCTTGTGCATATTTATCAAGATTTCCACCAACATGTCCGTTATTGAAGAAGCAAAATGATCTACGACGCAAACGTGTGCTCGTTTATGTTACCTCAATTAAAGCATGGATTCGGGAGTGTTTTGGGCCATCACTATAGCAAGGAAATGTAGCAAACACTGTAGGAAAACACTGTAGTAGATACTGTTCACAATCGCCCGAAGAAGCATAAAAACAGAGAATCCACATGCGCATGTATTAAATCCATACACCCATGTGAAAAATCCACATGGGCACCAACATGGGCGTGTGGATTCCCAATTCCAGCTCTATTTAATGCCGATTTCTGCCTCGATTTGAGAATCCTTTTCTCCATCTTTTCTATAACTTGAGAGAGGACGACGGCTAGGGTTTTGAGAGATATTGGCTAGGGATTGGGAGAGGTTCTACGGTTCCGACATCGCACTCCTTTTAGAAGAAATTTAGTGGGAGGGCTTTCATCGGCACTGATCCGGCGAGGTGTATCCTAGGCCGGACAAAGGGACCCTTGGACATAGGACTCTCCACAAGACCATCGCCACAACTATCGAAGGGTCTTTCTATGGATTCTTTGCTTTTACATTTGATTTCATTGATTGTAATTAGCTCCATGGAGAGCTAAACCCCCTAGTGGGTACTTGGGTATTTGTAAATCCTAGGATGTATTCATTTCATTGAACCTCTTTATTGTGCTTTCAATTAATTGATGTTTTATTTGAGTTCTAATCTTGAATGCTTGATTGTATGAATACTCCCTTAGAGTGACACTAAGGTTGAGAGTTCTTGTTAGTAACCCTTGTGAGTGAGTGACACACCATGAGAGTTAAGAAAAGATAGGTTGGAGAGGGTTGAGAGGGCGAGTCAAGAGGTAGTGGAGCGTCCCCTTTCCCTTCCAGTGTGATTTATTCTACCTCCATTTTCTCAAGTTCTTTGCAGTCATAGTAGAGTGAATGGGCTAAAGGATAACCTTCCGGTGGGCCTTAGTTGCGGGTACAACGGAGTGAAGCGTTGAAGTGATTTTAGCACCAAGGGCTTAATTGTGGCTAGGGGCCTTCCACCTAGACTAAAGGGTTAGTTCTACATCTAGGAAGTGGATTTATCACTTGGAATCCATAGAACTCATTGTGATTCTATACGAGTGTGAGGTTGAGAGGTTATTCAATTTCTCCTCCGGGACATGTATAGAGTTAGGCATGGTTGACCTTAGATTTGGGACCATGTATTTAAGGATCTCCACCACTCATTATTGCGTTAGTTAGAAAGCATAATAGAGGATTTTTGCACTTTAAACGACGATCGCCTTACCTTCTCCTTTACTTGTGCTCTCTTTCTTGTTCTTTTACTTTTGTTATTTTACATCTTGTCACACCTATCACTATTCATTTTTCACTTAGTTAATAAACAAATTAAGTGTTTTTATTCCCTACTCCCTGTGGATTCGATACCCCACTCATCTGGGATTTCATTATTTTGACAAACTCGTGCACTTGAGGGATATACGCAAGGGCGTTGTTAGGTATCTAAGATCACCGATGTACTTTCCTCCAAATTCCTCTGTTTGGTCAAAAGATCCTTCATAAACTTTGTGTACCAGGGCATTTGGGACAATGTCTCCACAAAAAGAATGTTGGTGTGCAATTGCTTGAATAGACTCAAGAACTTCTTGTATTGGTCATTCTTTTGGTTGTTCTTCAACCTTGAAGGATAAGGGATTCTTGGCTTGTAAGGTGGTGGTGCCACCTCCTTCTCTTTGTTTGCTCTCTCCTCAACCTCCACGACCTAGGGTGCTTCAACATTGGTCTTCTCACTTGGAAGCCTACCTTCAACCTCACGACAACTTCTCAAAGTGATCGCCTTCACATGTTCTCTCGGATTGGTTTTAGTGTTACTACGCTAGCTTCCTTGTGGCCTCTCTGACAATGACTTCACAATTTGCCCCACTTGATTTTCTAGATTGTGCAATGATGCGTTGTGGTTGCGAAGTGTAGCTTCGACCATTGGAACCTTGTATCCGATGATTGGACAAATCGTGTTAAAGCTTTCTCTAAGTCGGTCTTTTATTGCCTTTGATTATTCCAAAAAAAGTTCCGACGGCTCCTCCAACCCGGATTGTAGGTATTACTATATGGATTTCCTTGGCCCCTCATCGCATTACCTGCAAAATCAACTTGTTCGATGGAGGATGTGCCACCAATAGCTATTGGGTAATCAGATGGAGCCTGGCCTCCTCCACATTCATTACAATTTGTCACAACCGCCAATCTAGGAGAAGTTAGAGTGTCTAACTTCTTGCTCAATGACTCTTCATGGGCCGCCAACGATGTAACCGCATCAATATCATGGAGACCGGCCACTTTCTTCTTCTTTCTTGCATTCCGTTAGTAGCTCTTCAAACCCATTTCATTAATCAATTGTCGTGCTTCTCCGGGGGTCTTGCTACCTAAGATGCCTCTTGCTGCTGCATCAAGTAATTGCCTTGTGTTAAGGTTCAACCTATTGTAAAAAGTCTGAATAATCATCCACTCGGGGAACCCATGTTGGGGACACTTCCGCATGAGCTCCTTGAACCTCTCCCATTTCTCAAATAGAGACACCAATTCCGTTTGCATGAAGGAGGATATTTCATTCCTAAGCTATGCAGATTTTCCAGGAGGGAAATATTGAGCAAGAAAAGCTTCTACCATCTCCTCCCATGTAGTAATTGATGCTCTAGGTAATGAATGTAGCCATTGCTCCGCTCTTCCCTTTAAGGAAAATAGGAAAGCTCTCAACTTGATGGCATCATCTGTAACACCATTGATTTTAAGCATGTCGCACACTTCCACTAAATTCTCTAAGTGATTGTTTGGATCCTCACCATACAAACCATTAAACTGTGTGAACTGTTGTGACATATGGATAAATGCCAGCTTTAGCTCAAAATTCTGTGCCGTAATTAGTGACTGCACAATACTAGACTATGTGCCCAAAACTGAGGGTCTGGCATAATCTAAGAATGTCATCTGCTGCTAATTCTGTTCTGCCATATTATCTGACCCTTCAATTTCTACCCCAGTAAGATCTAACAGTTCTTGCATAGGTTCTTTACCCCTTCTACGAAGTGTTCTTTCAAGTTCTGGATCTCCTTTAACCATTGTCAAAGGGTTTACTTGGGTCTTAACCTAGAGCTGCAACCAAAGAAAGAAAAACAAATCAGAATGATGATAGAGTAAGAAAGTGTGAAATAGAATGAATGATAAATAGTTAAAGTAGCAAAGTGCAAAGTGTTTCCAAAATGCCTATTCCCGGCAACGGCTCCAAAAACTTGACAACGCCGCTTGCGTGTGATGTGCAAGTGCATGGGTTTGTCGAAGTAATAAATCACAGGTGAGTGGGTTATCGTATCCACAGGGAATAATGAATAGAAACACAACGATTGCTACTTAACTAAGTGAAGATATAAAAATGATAGCGTGGATAAAATAAATGTGAACAAGACCAAAAAAAATAAGAAAGAGAGGCATGATAAAATAAGAGTAAAGGAATTGATAGAAAATGGAGCACTCGGACATTGCTACCCATTAGACTATTGCTTCAAGTGCAAGACCAACTATTATGTCTCCTAACTGATGCTTAACGAGTCGTGGAGATCCTAAAATACACGGCCCCAAACCTAAGGTTAACCGTGACTAACTCTACACTATGCCCCAGTGGAGAAATCACTCAGTCTTAACACCACACACTATGTACAATTGTAAGAAGCTCTAGGGATTCCAAGTGATAGACCCTATTCCTATATATAGATCTAACCCTTTGGTCTAGGCGAAAGATACCTAGTCACAATTAAGTCTCAGATACCAAGGATTACTTCAACGCTTCACTCTGTTTTTCACGCAACTAAGCCCCAGCGGAGTTCCTCTATTAGCACTTCACTCTATTGTAACGCACAAAGAACTCTAAGAACATGGAGGTAGGATAAATCATACCGGAGGGGAAAGTGGACACTCCGCTACCTCTCGACTCACCCTCTCAACCCTCTCCAATCTAGCATTGTCTAATCCTCATGGTGTGTCACTCATCCACCAAGGCTACCAAGATGGACTCTCAACCCTAGTGTCACTCTAAGGGAGAAATCATTCAACAAGCATTCAAAATTGGGACTCAATTAAAGACATCAATTAAAGAAAGCCTAATAAAAGGTCAATGAAATAATTACATCCTAGGGTTTACAAGTCCAAGTACCCACTAGGGGGTTTAGTTCTCCATGGATCAAGATACAATCAATAATGAAATCGAAAATAAAAACATGAAATCCATAAGGAAACCATCTCGGTATTTATGTTGATGGTCTTGTGGAGTAGCCTCGTCCTTTCCAAGGGTCATCTTGTCAAGCCTAGGGTATACCTCGCCAGATCGGTGCCAATGAAAGCTCACCCAATAACTATCTTCCAAGAAAAACGCAGTGTTGAAACTGAAGAACCACTGCAAAACACTTACAAAAGCACCTTTAAACCCCAGCCGCAAACCTTTCAAAAGATCGAGAAATGATGGAAAGAAGCATGAAAGATAGATCCCCAAATCAGTAGAAGTCGTGGCTTTATAAAGGGCTGGAATCGGGCATCTATATGGGCGTGGGTAATTTCCACACGCCCATGTGGATTTCTCAAAATATGATTTTCTGCGGCCTGTTAACATTACTCCAAACAAAATACTCCCGAATCCACACTTTTCATCGAGGCGACATAAACAGGCATGCGCCTATGCCGTAGATCGCATTGCTTCTTCAATATAATGCCATATTGGTGAAGATCTTGCTAACATTGCACAAGTCAAAATACGGAAATGTGACTGCCTTTATGCCCCTCCTCCAAACCATGTTATTGCTTGAGCGCATAGAGGTTCGCACACATTCACGTATCTTCGATCACTACTTGTGTCTTCACATTTGTCCACTCCAAGACATCATCAATAAAGTACAATCGCAATCTACTTTGGCTTCTTTCTTTCATTATTTAGCTCCACAACCCTTCATCCACGAAAGTTCACAAATACACATGTATTAGCGCTAAAATCTGATAAAAGTAATGCTCATCATAAGAAAAGAATACATCATATTACTAATACACAAGCACTTATTAGTTGACCAAATGGTTAAGCATCCAAGGGGTATCAGTGAAGACGCACTTGTGAAGGTGATGATAAGTGTCTAAATGTAGGTATTTGCTTATATGTATTTTATACACTTTGCATGCATTTTATTGAGGATTGATACCCGTTTTGTGCTTAATCATATACTATTTACTTTGTAGGGTATGAGGAAGCTATGGAGAACATGAGGATATCATTTGGGCGAAAAGAAGAAAAATACAGTCCTGAAATTACTATAGCAGAGTTACTGTAGCAAACACTATTGCATTTGGATTGTTTGAAGCAAGCTGTCCAGAACTTCATGTGACCCCCATACAACCCGTATGGAGGCCGTATACACCCTCGCATGAAGCGAAAATCTAGGTTTTGAGTGGCATACGGCCCCCATACGGCCCGTGTGTTGTGAATGGTATAAATCTAGATTTCTAGGCCAAAATGAGCAACTTTTTGGACAGATTTGGAGAGGGCTTCTTGGAGACTTCTTGGGAGACCTTGGGCGACCTTGGGAAGAAGAAGAAGGGCAAAGAAATGAGGAGATAATCCAAGGGCTCTCAAGGCAAGAAGACATCATCATTCAAAAGGAAAATCGACAACTATTTGAATAACGGAGACCCGCAGCTAGAGGAAGCGTCATTCGGCATTCTTTTGGTGGGGGAAGCGTCATTCGACACATTTTGTACCTCCTTTTTCACCATTTCATCTAAGGAGTGTCATTTATGAGTTTGTGTTGTGTTTTACTTGACATTGTTGCTTGTGGTATGATGACACACTAGACCCCCAAGGGCACCGGATGCCGGTGAACCTTGGGGAGTTTTATCATGTATTTTGGATGATTGTTTGTTAATTCCATGCTTGGGTTATTTTGAGATTTAATCCATTATTTTCATGCTAAGAGCTACACTAAGGAGAAATCCATGGTTCTTTTATGAGTTATACATGTAGATGTGACCTACTCGCATATATTAGATCGTGACTATATTAGAAGGGGATACTTGTATCAACACACCGAGAAATTGGGTGTTGGTAGCCCTCCATGTTTTAGGGGTAAACATAGGATGAGTTTGTCCGTATTTTGAGATTTCCTTGTTCTTAATGCAATCGTAGGAATATAGATTTGGAAGAACTTCCTATCAGCATTCATATGGGATTAGGGTTCAATCGCCGAGAAATTGTTGTTGTTCTAATCTTGAAATCTCTCGGTCCAAATTACCCTTGCAACTTTTGTTCTTCACCCATGTGTCATGATGACCCCTCAAGGGGATCTACATCCATAAGCCTTTGTATTTCATTGTTATTCTTGCTTACTCATTGCTTGTTCTCTCTAATTTGTTATTAAACTTGTATTTAGTTTTAATTGCATCTAGTAGAGTAAATCCCTTCACTTAAGATGGTAGGCTAGATAATAAGCTGAGAACGAGTAATAGGTGATCCTTAGCCTCATGGAATATGATGCTCATGTCTTTACACAAGGTATTACTTGGTGATCCTGTACACTTGCGCGGAAGCAATCAAGTTTTTGGCGTCATTGCCGGGGACCTTTAAGGAATTCTAGGAAACTTTTAGATTATTACTCTAGCCATTTCATTATTTACTCATTTTATTGTTTCTTTTCTTTTCTTTTCTCTTGATCTTAACTTGCTACCATTCATTTACTTTTCTACTCATTTCTTTTGTAGTATATTAGCATTAATTTAATTCACTTTCTATTTCTTCTTGTACAGTTCATCTTGAGAGTGCAACATGGCAAATCTGAACTTTTTGTTAGAAAGCTCTATACACAGATTAGAAGGTTGGATTAATTGGCAAACTCAGCAGCATTTTTCACAGCCTCCAGACAATCATTTATACACGTTTCAGCTATCAAGGGATTCTAGCTTATCAAGTGAGTATGCGAAGTGTTCTTTCCTTATGATAAGCATTACTTTTGTCGGGTTTTAACGCCAATATGTGTGTATTTATGTTACTTTCATGCATATAGGGTTGTGAAACAGAATGTTAGAGAAAGAAGCCAATGTAGATCATGAATACACCATTTGGAGGAAGTCTCAAGAAGGTTCAAACGCGAAGATATAAGTCGGGTTCAAGATGCGAGAATGCGTGCCAACCTCCTTGTATTCAAGTTAGCACAACGATTTGGAGGGGCACAAGGGCAGTCACCTTCATGCATTCTGGCTTGTGCATGTATAGCAAGATCCCCACCAACGTGTCCATTTATTGAAGAAGCAAAGCTATCTACGGTGTGAATGCGTGCCCGTTTTATGTTACCTCGATGAAAACATGGATTCGGGAGTGTTTTCGACCGGTACTGTAACAAACACTGTAGCAAACACTATTGTAGGTATTGTTCATAGCCGGCCAAAGAAGGAGTAAAACAGAGAATCCACAAGGGCGTGTGGGAAATTCCACACGCCGAGCAAAAAATCCACAAGGGCGCCCACATGGGCGTGTGGATTCCCGATTCCAGCCCTATTTAGGGTTGATTTCAGCCCCGATTTCAGCATTCTTTTCTTCATCTTTTCCCCCTCTTGAGAGAGTGCCGCGGCTAGGGTTTTGAGTAGTATTGGCTAGGGATTTTTAGAGGTTTTACAGCTATGACATCATGCTCCATTTGAAAGAAGGTTAGTGGGAGAGCTTTCATCGGCACCGATCAGGCGAGGTATATCCTAGGCCGGACAAAGGGACCCTTAGACGAGTAGAGGACTCTCCACAAGACCATCGCCACAACTATCGATGGGGTTTTCTATGGATTCTTTGCTTTTACATTTGATATCATTGATTGTAATTAGCTCTATGGAGAGCTAAACCCCTAGTTGGTACTTGGATATTGGTGAACCCTAGGATGTATTCATTTCATTGAACCTTTTCATTATGCTTTCAATTAATTGATGCTTTATTTGAGTTCCAATCTTGTATGCTTGATTGTGTGAATACTCCCTTAGAGTGACACTATGGTTGAGAGTTCTTGAAGGTAACTTTTGTGAGTGAGTGACACACCACGAGAGTTTGACAGAGCTAGATTGGAGAGGGTTGAGAGGGTGAGTGGAGAGGTAGCAGAGCGTCCCCTTTCCCCTCCAGTGTGATTTATTCTACCTCTATTTCCTCGAGCTCTTTGCAGTGATAGTAGAGTGAATGGGCTAAGGGATGACCTTCCGCTGGTGTTTAGTTGCAGGGGCAATGGAGTGAAGTGTTGTAGTGATTTTAGCACCTAGGGCTTAATTGTGGCTAGGGACCTTCCACCTGGACCAAAGGGTTAGGTCTACATCTAGGAAGAGGATTTATCACTTGGAATCCATAGAACTCATTGCGATTCTATACGAGTGCGAGGTTGAGAGGTTATTCAATTTCTCCTCCAGGACATGAATAGAGTTAGGCATGGTTGACCTTAGATTTGGGACCATGCATTTAAGGATCTCCATGACTCATTAATGCATTAGTTAGAAAGCATAATAGAGGGATTTGGCACTTGAAACGATTATCCTAGGCGGAACAATATCCGAGTACCCCACTTATATCGATTGCCTTACCTCCCATTTACTTGCACTCTTTCTTTTATTTCATTTACTTTTGTTACATCACATTTTGTCACACAAATCACTATTCAATTTTCGTTTAGTTAAGAAACAATTTAAGTTTTTTTATTCCCTACTCTCTATAGATACGATACCCACTCATCTGGGATTTATTACTTCGATAAACCCGTGCACTTGTGTGACATACGCAATGGGTAAGCCCTATTCAAATAGTTCGAAAGAAGGGGGGATGACTGTGATCACCAATGACAAAAATGAGTTTATCCCAACTCGAACAACTACCGGGTGGAGGGTATGCATTGACCATAGAAAATTGAATGATGCCACCCGAAAGGATCAATTTCCTCTACCATTCATCAATTATATGCTTGAGCGACTAGCAGGACATACTTACTATTGTTTTTTCGATGGGTTCTCCGGTTATTTCCAAATTCCTATTGCACTAGAAGATCAGGAGAAGACCACGTTCACTTGTCCATATGGCACATTTGCGTATTGCCATATGCCTTTCGAGTTATGCAACGCCCCGGCTACCTTTCAGAGATGCATGACAGTAATTTTTGAGGACATGGTAGAAGATTTTATGGAAGTGTTTATGTATGACTTCTCCATCTTTGGTGACTCATTCAAAGTATGCCTCAAGAATCTAGAACGGGTCTTCACCCAATGTGAAGAAAATAACCTTGTGCTAAGTTGGGATAAATGCCATTTCATGGTCCAAGAGGGAACAGTCTTGTGTCACAAAATCTCAAAAGAGGGAATTGAGGTGGACAAGGCAAAGATCTACACCATATAAAAATTACAACCTCCAAATTAAGTAAAGCCCATTAGAAGTTTTTTGGGACATAAGAGGTTCTATAGAAGGTTTATCAAAGATTTTTCTAAAATAGCTAGACCCATAACAAGGTTGTTAGAGAAGGATGTCCCATTCGAGTTCGATAAGGATTGCATGGATGCCTTTATTACACTCAAGGAGAAATTAATTCAAGCACCTATCATGGTAGCTCCAGACAAAGACTCCCCATTCGAATTGATGTGTGATGCAAGTGATTTTGCAGTAGGAGCAGTGCTTGGTCAGCGGCGAGACAAACATTTCCATCCTATATATTACACTACAACCGAAAAAGAACTACTTGCCATGGTATTTGCCTTTGATAAATTCAGGTCATATTTGGTTCTTTCCAAAGTAGTGGTGTATATGGATCATTCAGCTTTGCGGTACTTATTTAGCAAATCAGATGCCAAACCGTGACTGATTAGGTTGGTCTTATTGCTTCAAGAGTTTGATCTTGGGATCAAGGACAAGTGGGGAGGAGAGAATCTTTAAGCAGATCATTTGTCCTTTTAGAGAGCCTTGGTACTAAAGTTCTGAGAGAGAAGGACATTAATGACTCATTCCCTGAAGAACACTTGTATAACATCCAGGTAGTAGAAGAGAAGAAGCCACCATTATTTGCCGATTATGCCAACTATTTGGTTGGAAGGGTCATCCCAAAATGGTTTACATATAAACAAAGGAAGAAATTTTTTTCTGACCTTAAGCACTAAATATGGGAGAATCCGTACTTATGCCAAGTTTATTCTTATCAGGTTGCTCGAAGATGTGTTTCTAGGGTAGAGGATCTAAGTATTTTGGAGCACTACCACTCAGAACCCACTGGAGGACATTATGATGCAAATAGAACAACAAAGAAGATTCTTGGTGCAGGTTTCTATTGGCCATCATTATTCCAAGACACACAGAAATTCATTCAAGCTTGTGATAGATGTCAGCGGGTAGGGAACATTTCTCGCCAGGATGAGATGCCCTATAACTAGAACCAAGCTTGAGAAGTTTTTTATATTTGGGGGATTTATTTTATGGGACCCTTCCCATGCTCCCGTGGATACAGGTTCATACTCATAGCAGTCGACTATGTATCTAAATGGGTGGAGGCCCAGGCCTTACAAACAAATGATCCGAGAGCGGTGGTAAAATTCTTAAAGAAATTGTTTTCTAGATTTGGAGCGCCACATGTAATCATTAGCAATAGAGGCACTCATTTTTGTAACGCCCAGTTTGCAAAAATTTTGAAGCTCTATGGCGTGTCACACAAAATGGCAACACCGTACTATACACAAACTAACGGGCAAGTGGAAGTGTCCAACAGTGACTTAAAGCAAATTTTGGAGAAAACAGTGTCCCAAAGCAGAAAATATTGGGCACAACATCTAGATGACGCCCTATGGGCGTACAGATCTGCCTACAAGACTCCTATTAGAATTACCCCGTATAGGCTAGTCCATGGAAAAGCTTGCCACTTACCTGTTGAACTTGAGCATAAAGCTTATTGGGCTATTAAGTTTCTAAATCTTGATTCTACTCTTGCAGGTAACAAGAGAAAGCTCCAACTGAATGAGCTTGATTAGTGGCACTCCTCAGCATATGAGAACTCGAAGCTTTACAAAGAAAAAGTTAAGAAGTATCATGACAGGCATATCAAGCACCCTAAACAATTTCACGAGGGAGATCAAGTGCTATTGTTCAACTCCAGGTTGAAATTATTTCCAAGGAAGCTCAAATCACGTTGGTCAGGTCCATACACGGTTACATAAGTCTTCCCACATGGTGTAGTTGAGATAACCCACCCGAAAAGCAGCACTTTTAAGGTAAATGGGCAATGATTGAAATTATACTTCAATAATAACATTCCAAAGGCAACCGGGGGTGCTTGAAACTCTTTGAACCCCTGTGAGGTATGTGATGAGGTATGTCAGGCTCGTGACGCCAAACAAGCGCTTCTTGGGAGAGAACTCAAGCATTCGGAGGTATTTTCTTGCATTTTTTTGTATTCTAGGGCTTAGTTCATTTCTATTTTTGTATATCTTAAGCTTGTTTGTTTTTGAAGAAGTTCATGCTCACACACTTTGCACATTGTTCTCATTGATTTTATTGTGGATTAATCATGCAACTTCTTGAGAAACTCATGTTTTTGTGTTATTTCATGCGCAAGATCATAGTTTTATTCGTTTCATTCATTTTTGGAGAAGTTTCAAGCTTGTTGCATCATTATTTCATCATTTGGAGCAGGATTTCAGGGTTTAGAGAGCATAATTTAGTCATACGGCCATCCACAACCCGTATGGAGGCCGTCTGTGCCATTTGGTGCACCAAACAGAGGCTCGGGTGAGCCTCATACGGGGCCGCATAGGGGCCATCTGCCCCCTCATCCAGAACACCGAGAGAATCCTCTCGGGCCATGCGGCCCTCATATGGGCCGCATGGGAGACGCATGGCCCGGTTCTTGCCCATTTAACCATCTCTCTCTTCTCTCTCTTCCATTCTCTTCTTTTCTCTCTTTTTCTACAGAATTTTTCTCTTCGTTCTCACCCATTTCTTGGTCAAATCTTCCCATTTTTTCTCTTAAAACTTCTCCTCATCCTTTGGAGATGTTGATCTAGTGTTTTTTCTCGAGTTTAACGCAAGTTTTCTTAGGATTTCGTCGGTATGCTCTTTGATGCCCCAGTTTTTTTTTTCTTTTTCATTATTTTTGCATTCTTGGGGCTTTTGTGTGGAATTTTTCAAACATTTTGCTTGGTTTGGATGATGTGAATTTCATGGTTGGATTTCCATTTGAATTTATGTAAAAAAATTTCTATTTCAGGAATATGGGGAAACTCTTGCTGTATGAATAGTGAGCATACGGGCTTATGACCACTAAACCTTGAATTTTCACCATTTTCCCCATCTCTTGCATCATGATTTGATTTTTTTTTAATCCCTCTAGGCTTGATAAAGGTTTATCTTTGTTTTAGGGATGCCTAATACTAGAAGGCTCGCCTCCAAACATCTAAGAAACACCACACCGTCACCTACACTCGAGGAATCTGTCTTCAAGTTGGCACATCATCAAGATAAATACAATATTTTGAAGACAACCATTTGGAATGGTGCGCTATATTGATTGGGGTCTTGTGGAAAGTTTTGGGATGGAAAACCAAGTCAAAGGATGGTTATCGCATAATTGTTGGGAAAAATTTATTTGTAATTGATGGACCATCCTTTTGCCATCTAACTTTGGAGGTCTTGAGTACTTTTGAGACCAACTGCACCTGTCTGTGATGAGTAGCAGCCCTCCTGAGCATGGGCACTTGTTATTTTCTTTAGTTTGTTTTGTTTTGTGTGCTTGTTATTTTAATGAGTTGGCACGGTTCTTGCCCTACCAACCATGGTGTAGAACTTTCTCCCTTTTGCATCTATGTTGTTTTGTTGAATACTCCCTAGGTTCTTCTTTGTGTTCGTATTTTTAAATTTTTGTAGAATGATGATGTCCCCTTTATGCCTTGCAGGGCATTAAAGAAGCTTGGTGAGCCCTCCATCATCATTCTACTATAATAGAGTAGTTGGGTGGCTCTTGTGCCTAACCATTATGTGCACCCTCCAAAAAGATTTCAAAATGATTTTGTTGTAGTCTACGTTAGTCGGACTCGAGAAAAAAATAAAAAAAAATGAAAAAAATAAATGTGAAAAAAATGAATGTTGAAATGAAAATAAAAACCCTAGTGATCTTTTTGAGTACCTACCAGAGGTTTTGATAAGAAAGAGGATTCAGTTTCAAGCTAAAGAATTAGAAGGATCTTACCTGGCCATTGAAATAGCACTTAGTAGTTTAAGACTTAGTATTCTTTGTATGTAGAGTGATTAGCATCTAGAGCTGTACTGATTGATGTCCTTAGGCTAGATTAGATCAGGGCAAATGAGATAAAAGATTTACTTACATAGCACAGACATGTTAGGGGTGAGACAGGGTATTTTTATTATGCTTATTGGCTGTATATAGATCTAACCCTTTGGCTCAAGAGAAAGATCCCTTGTCACAATTAAGCCTCAGATACTAAGGATTACTTCAACGCTTTAGTCTCTTGCTCATGCAACTAAGCCCCAGCGGAGTTTCTCTCTTAGCACTTCACTCTATTGTGACCGCAAAGATCTCCAGGAATATGGAGGTAGGATAAATTGCACCGGAGGGGAAAGGGGACACACCGCTATCTCTCGACTCACCCTCTCAACCCTCTCCAATCTAGCATTATCTAATACTCATGGTGTGTTACTCATCCACCAAGCCTACCAAGATGGACTCTCAACCCTAGTGTCAATCTAAGAGAGAAATCATTCAACAAGCATTCAAGATTGGAACTCAATTAAAGACATCAATTTAAGGAAAGCATAATAAAAGGTCAATGAAATAATAACATCCTAGGGTTTACAAGTCCAAGGGGGTTTAGCTCCCTATGGAGCAAAATACAATCAATAATGAAATTGAAAGTAAAAGCATGTAATCTATAAGAAAACCACATCGGTATTCGTGTCGATGGTCCTGTGGAGTAGCCTCATCCTTTCCAAAGGTCATCTTGTCAAGCCTAGGGCAGACCTTGCCGAATCGGTGCCGATGAAAGCTCCCCCAATAACTATCTTCCAAGAGAAATGCGGTGTCGAAGCTGAAGAACCACTCCAAAACCATTGCAAAAGCCCCTCTAAACCCTTGCCGCAAACCTCTCAAAAGATGGAGAAAAGATGGAAAGAAGAATGAAAGATAGATCCCCAAATAGGTACAAGTCGCGGCATTATAATGGTCTGGAATCGGACATCTACACGGGCATGGGTAATTTCCACATGCCCGTGTGGATTTCTCGAAATCTGATTTTCAACGGGCTGTGAACAGTAACTACTACATAAATTGCTACAGTGATTTTGCTACATTACCTGCTACAACACTCCAAACAAAATACTCCCGAATCCACACTTTTCATCGAGGCGACATAAATGGGCACACGTCTATGTCGTAGATCACATTGCTTCTTCAATAAAATGCTATATTGGTGAAGATCTTGCTAACATTGCACAAGTCAGAATACGCAAACACGACTGCCTTTGTGCTCCTGCAAACCATGTAATTGCTTGAGCGCATAGAGGTTGGCACACATTCACGTATCTTCGATCATAACTTGTGTCTTCACATTTGTTCACTCCAAGACTTCATCAATAAAGTACAATCGCAATCTACTTTTGCTTCTTTCTTTCATTATTTGGCTCCACAACCCTTCAACAACGAAAGTTCACAATTACACATGTATTAGCGCTAAAATCTGATAAAAGTAATGCTCATCATAAGAAAAGAATACGTCATATTACTAATATACACGCACTTATCAGCATACCAAAAACGGTTAGGCATCTGAGGGGTATCATTGAAGATGTACTTGTGACGGTTCATGATAAGTGTCTAAATGTAGGTATTTGCTTATATGTAATTTATACACTTTGCATGAATTTTATTGAGGATTGATACTTGTTTTATGCTTAATCATATACTATTTGCTTTGTAGGGTACGGGGAAGCTATGGAGAACACGAGGATATCATTTGGGTGAAAAATAAAAAATATAGTCCAAAAATTACTATAGCAGAGTTACTGTAGCAAACACTGTAGTAGCGGGATTGTTTGAAGTAGCCTGTCCCGAACTTCATGCCGACCCCATACAGCCCGTATGGAGGCCGTATGTAGGCCATATGCACCCCCGCATGATGCAAAAATCAAGGTTTTGAGTGACATACGGTCCCCATACGGCCCGTATGCTGTGAAGGTTATAAATCCAAATTTCTAGGGCAGAATGAGTAACTTTTTGGACATATTTGGAGAGGGCTTCTTGGAGACTTCTTGGAAGACCTTGGGCGACCTTGGGAAGAAGAAGAAGGGCAAGGGAACGAGGAGATCATCCTAGGGCAAAGTCAAGGGCTCTCAAGGCAAGAAGACATCATCATTCAAAGGGGAAATCAACAACTATTTAAAGGAAGGAGACCCGCGCCTATAGGAAGTGTTATTCAGCATTCTTTTGTCTGGGGAAGCGTCATTCGGCATATTTTCTACCTCTTCTTTCACCATTTCATCTAGTGAGTGTCATTTATGAGTTTGCTTTGTGTTTTACTTGATTTTGTTGCTTGTTGTGGTATGATTAGACACTGGACCCACTGGATGCCGGTGAACCTTGGGGGGTTTTATCATATATTTTGGATGATTGTTTGTTAATTCCATGCTTTGGTTATTTTGACATTTAATCCATTGTTTTCATGGTAAGAGCTACACTAAGGGGAAATCCATGGTTCTTTTATGAGTTATGCGTGTAGATGTGACCTACTCGCATGTATTAGATCGTGAATGGATTAGATGGGGATACTTGTATCAACAAGCCGAGAAATTGGGTGTTGGTAGCCCTTCGTGTTTTAGCGGTAAACTTAGGATGAGTTTGTCCCTATTTTGAGACTTCCTTGTTCTTATGCAATCGTAGGAATGTGGAATTGGAAGAACTTCCTATCAACATTCGTATGGGATTAGGGTTCATTTGCTGAGAAATTGGGGTTCTTCTAATCTTGAAATCTCTCAGTCCAAATTACCCTTGCAACTTTTGTTCTTCATCTATGTGTCATGATGACCCCTCAAGGGGATCTGCATCCATAGGCCTTTCCTATCAACATTCTTGCTTGCTCATTGCTTGTTCTCTCTAATTTGTTATTAAACTTGTATGTAGTTTTAATTGCATCTAGTAGAGTAAATCCCTTCATTTAAGATGTTAGGCTAGATCATAAGCTGAGAATGAGTAATAGAAATCCTTAGCCCTGTGGAATACGATCCTCGTGTCTTTACACGAGGTATTACTTGGCCATCCCGTACACTTGTACGGAAGTAATCAGTTGACAAGTACATGTTTCCTGTGGACTTTGTAGTGTTGGATGTCGACGAGGATGTAGATATTCCTTTCATACTTGGGAGGCCATTCTTACACACTTTGCAGTTATCGACATGGACGGTATGAAGTTGACACTGAGGTTTGGCGATGACAAGTTGACTTACCGCCTTACCGAAGCCGTACGACATTCTCTTGATTTTGATGATACTCTTTACTTTCTTAACACTACCGATGAACTAATTGATGAATATGTGCAGGAAATGATGAATCCGAACCTGTATGAAAGGTTGCTAGAACAAGGAGTGGAGGATGCAGAAGTCTTGATTTTTGGTCTAGAGGAATAGGAGCCATCTACCCCGAGGATCATGAAGAAGGTGCTCCAAAAGATGAAACAAGCAAGGAAATGCCACAAGAAATGCCGCAAGGCTAATGGGGATGTACAAAAATGGAGTGAGGGTGATAAACCCTCATGTGGTAACATGCTCGATAACTCTTCCTCTACCATTAAAAGATTATGTTCATCATGATTTCAGGTTATAGGTAAGAGGGAAACCTTCATCTATGAATCCCGTGAGGTAAGAAGAGGTACGTCAAGCTTAGTGACGTTAAACAAGCGCTTCTTGGGAGTCAACCCAAGTCTTTACTTTTTTCCAGCTTTTAGTTAGTAATTGCATGAATAAGGCTTTGAGTGTTGGTGTCTTGATTTATACATGCAAATTGTTGTGTTTTTCTTGTGGATCATTGATGTTATCATGTGCTTAATTATGTGTGACGAAGTTTCTTGGTCGTTTGAGCTTGTTTTTCATGATTCTCTAGTTAATTTTGCATTGTAGAGGCAGGCTCTGAGTATGTATACATGTTTGAAAATTTTCTGCCGAGCCTGCAGATTTTTCTTAGCTATCCAGAGAAAACACACGGCCATGTGGAGTTTAAATACGGGCATGTGTTTTTGTTCAGAGCTCATCCCGAGAGGGCACAGGGGCGTGTGTCTGACCCTATGAACGACCTTGTGACGGTCACACGCCCATGTGGAACTTCAACATGGGCTTGTGTTTCTCTACAGACGTTCAGAGCTTTATCTCAAGAAGACACAAGGGTGTGTATCTGCCCCTATGTCTAACCATGTGCATTACACATGGGTGTGAGTATTTTCGACACGCCCGTGTGATTTCCTGAAAAAAAGACCTCGCCATCCCGAGAACATAGAAGGGCGTGTGAATGCCCCTGTGAGTACACTGTGAATATCCACACACCCGTGTGGAATTTCTAGAGAGGCATGTGGAACACTTAGAATTTTTCTCGATTAGATAGGGAAGCCACAGGGGCTTGTTGATGCCCATATGGGTCTGGCACACGGGCGTGGAAAATTTCCACATGGCCATGTGGATGCGTTCAAAGACAAAATGTGCTATCCCAATAGCACATAGGGGCGTGTGTCTGCCCTTGTGAGGCTTTCCTGTGGAGTCACAAGGGCGTGTGTAATTTTCACACGCCTGTGTCGAACAGAACGCCAAAGGGCGCGAGTTTTTTTTTTATAAATCTTGTTCTCCTTTTCACTTTTACACTTCTCTACATTGAAAGAATGCTCTCTCGTACTCTCCCGACTTCACACCATCATTTTAGAGGGATTTTACACGAGTTTGCTAGCCAATTTTAAGTTTTCTATCTTCATCTTGTTGGTAAACACTTTTTATCTCTTTTCTTCGCCATACTTTATTTTATTCAATTGAATTTAGTGAATGTGCTTCGTTTTGATATCTAAATGATAGATTCATGTTTTATAAGCATTCTAAAATGAGTTTATGATGTATTTTTGAGTATATTACATAGAAACCGTGTGGCTTATACGCCCCGTGGATCCACACGGGCATGTGGAATTTCCACACGACCGTTAGGATTCCTGCAGTATTGTTTTGTAAGTTTATTTGATCAATTTTCTTTTCAATACTGGCAGATATAGCACCCAGGACTATGAAAGCTGCCGGGAAGCACCCACGTGAGACATCACCTGAGCAGGAGAGTATGGAGTTCGCCATTCCCGAGCGCCTGGCTCGGTTTGAGCAATTATTAATGCTCAAGTTTGGGCAGACGCGAGCCCTAGCCATGAGTTCACTCAGGGAGGTGCAGTTAGCTGATGATATGGCTGACGAGGTGGAGGAGCTGCTTTCTATGGGTTGCTGGAGGAGGTTATTATCGATTTGAGAGCCAGCTATTCAGCTTCTCACTTTGGAGGTGCTAGCTTCATTTGATTTCGATCGATCATATTACTGATTTGATAGCATTAACGCTATATAGTTCAGAGCGTTTGGCTATCATTATAGTATGAGTGTCACTCAGTTTTCAATCAGACTCAGACTCTATGACAATGCATTCACTGACATAGAGGATTACAAGTCGCTGCCTACAGACTACCCCGGCAGCTTGACGCCGCAGCGCGCATACATAGCGTTGTGTGGACAGGGACAGTGTGAGCCCGAGGTGTCTAAGGCCATGTGCCTTTCCTGACCTATGTACCACTACATTCATGCCATCCTGAGCATGTCGGTGAACGACCTTGGTGATAGTACCGGCATCCTGAGCCGGCTGGAGCTGTTATACCTCTATTCAATGGTTTAGAGCATGCTACTCTATCTTTGGCACATTGTAGTGGAGTACCTGAGGTACCAGGGTAAGTACGCCAGGATTAGAGTTATTTTCTCAGACCCATACATTACTAGACTCATCATCGGGATGGATCTACTAGAAGCCATCAGAGAGGCTGAAAAGACAATCATACCTGCACCCCTTGGCCTGGAGACCATGCGACTGATGGGCATGATCCACAGGTATAGAGACGGGTGTATGTGTCGAACATGTTCCCACTAGGGCCATTAGAGGCCGAGGGAGTTACTACAAAGGGATCTCAGCTAGTGCAGGAGCCTTCGCTAGAGCATACAGAGACCGAGGCACCTCCTACAGTATAGGAGCCACTACCAATGCATATGTTCTCTCCATCTCGAGCCTATGATCGTTTTGAGAGGCTCGACAGTGCTGTAGGGGTGCTCTGGACCGAGATTACCAAGGTTCGCGTGATACAGGCCGCCAACGACACGGAAGTTATGGTGCATCTTGATTTCCTACAGCAGCTACTAGAGCGAGACGCCGCCTCACCATTTATTATGAGACCACATACACCTTAGGTTCCACAAGCATCACCATCACCAGATCCACTGGCACCTTTTGACTTAGCACCAGCAGCAGTAGAGCCGACAGAGCACGATACTGACGTTTGATGCGTCTTTACTTTTCTTTTCGTTTCGTATTTTTTGTATTTCATTTGTGTATTTTATTTTGGACTTGTACACCTCAGAAAGAATCTTCCTTCTGAGTTTATCTTCTATTTTTGTTCGAGTTGTATTTCATTGCCTTATCCTTATATACTCGAGTTGTTTTTGTTTTTGTTGAGCTTCATTGAGCCTCCTTGTGTATACGTGCACATGGTCTTGTGAGTGTGGAATTTGAGGACCTAGTCATGGACACGGTCTTATGGCCGTGTGTGCTCCACAACCCATTGAGACTCAACTCTCAATGATTCTAGCTCCATCAAATGTACCATTCGGAGTTTAAGGGAGTATTGTTTCAATTGCCCACTTCCACATATGCTTTTGTTTGATTTATATCCTATTGTGCTTGCTTGCGTACATTGAAGCCAATGTACATCTTAAGTGTGTGTGTGTGTGTGTGTGGAGGGGGGGGGGAGTTCACATTACACATGTTCATTACATAAGTTTTGACTGAAATACATGCTCACGTAGCCAATAGTGGTTCACCTTAGTTGCACTGATTGTTTTCCTAAGTTTAGGGGAATTTTTAACATTGAATGTTCGCATGCTGTAGTTTTTACTTGAATTTCTAGGATTTTTTTCCTGATTAACAATTGTTGCATTACTCGCTCATTAACCCCTTCTTGGAAACTCAAGTTCGATGTTTAAGGGACTAGTTAGTTATGTTTTCTTGTGTTAATTTTGATGGAAAAAAATGAAAAGAAAAAAAAATTCTTGTTTTAGTTGTGCATTTGGGGTGGAAAGAGCTACCACCTATGAAGTATGAAGCTACTCTCATAAGTCAGATACTAGTTATGCCCTAATGAGAGAAAGAGCTATCTCATGGGATGAGTGAAAGATACTACCCCGGTAGAAAGAGATACCACCTTGAAAGTGTGAAAGCCACCTTAGCAATTCGGGATGTGTCAAATTTCCACACGACGGAGTGGATTTTCAGAAATCGGTTATCTGTGAGCTATGAACAGTAACTGTTATAGTGATTTTGCTACAGTAAATTACGATAGTACTTCACCAAAATGCGCTCGATTGCACTCTTTTCATCGAGGCCACATGAATGAGCACACATTCATATGGTAGATCACGTCGCATTTTCAATGAAACCACATTGACGAAGCTCTTGCTAATATTGAACAACTTGGAACAAAAGAGTGTGACTCCCTTTGTGCCCCTCCACTTTGTATATTCTATTGAGGACAATGGAGGTTGGCACACACAGACATGTCTTTGAGCACAACTTGTGTATTCACCTTTGTTCAATCCAAGAACTTCATCAACATTCACATCCAAGATCTACTTTCGCTTCATTTTCTTCAAAAATTATCCCCACAACCCTAAATGCACAAAATAACACAAATACACATGCATAAGCGATAAAATCTGATAAATGTGATGCTCAATGTTAGAAAAGAATACTTCATATTACTTATACACAAGCCCTTATCAAACTCCCCCACACTTAAGCCTTTGCTTGTTCTTAAGCAAAAAATAAAACATTGAAGCATATAATAAGGAAAATTGAAAGTGCTTGGCCTTAGGTTCACCAAAAGCATGCAAAAGAAGCATTTTACAAGTAAAAAAAAAATTCCAACACCGAATAAGAAAAATTAATGCTCTAGCTAAAAACTTGAATAAAAAAGGACAACAAACCCGATACTGTGAAGTGTGTGTAACTCAGTCAAGTCAACCCAACGTATACTCCTCAAAGCTCTAATTGAGAGAGACTTATTTATGTACAAAAAAAAGAGAAGGTAGTAGCTTCACACATCCTCTAAGGTAGCCTTTTCCTAGGCTGTCGCCAAGGTGGCTTCACACTTTTGAGCTGGTAGCTCTTTCTACTGGGGTAGTAGCTTTCACTCATCCCATGAGATAGCTCGTTCTCTCATTAGGGCATAACTAGTATCTGACTTATGAGAGTAGCTTCATACTTAATAGGTGGTAGCTCTGTCCACCCCCAATGCACAAACAAGCAAACACATTTTTTCCCACAGAAATTAAAACAAGAACAAACTAAAAACAGTCCCTTAAACATCGAACTTGAGTTTCCACAAGGCTTAATGAATGAGTAGTGCAACAAGTGTCAATCGAGAAAAAATTCCTAAAAATTCAAGTAAAACTAGAATATGAGAACGTCCAATGTTAAAAATTCTCCTCAACTTAAGAATACATGAGAACGTCCAAGTGATGCTGGTGATAAAGGAGATGATGGAGGAGTCGGTGCAGTTCAAGGTCTTATCACAAAGAAGAGGTCGTGCCTCGCTCGAGTAACTACTGTAAATATCGAGACATGCCAGCACCTCTGTGTGATTCGTTGCCTATATAGCGCAAACCTCAGTGAAGTCAGTTTGGAGTACCCTCATAGCACTCTTAAGCCTCTCAAAGCAATCAAGGGCTTGAGATGTAGAGAAAACATGCACTAGATGTGCCTCCTATGCTATGGGAGGTGCGTCGGTCTTGATATGCTCCTACTGCAGCTCGGGAGCGGGCTGAGAACCCCCTGATGCCCCTCCCTCTCTCTCGACTGTCTCGAGTGGGGGCATGATCATCACGTAGACTCTGTCTCTGTATTTACAGATCATCCCCATAAGTCGTATGGTCTCCAAGCTGAGGAGAGATGGTACAATCATCTTCTCGGCTCCTCTAATAGCATCTAGTAAACCCATCTCGATGATAAGCCGAGTGATGTACGGGCCTGAGAAGAGCACTCCAACCCCTGTCATACTAACCTTATTGCCTCAAGTACTCTACCATGATGTGCCCTGGATTGATTGGCTCACGCTTTGCCATGTAATACAAATACAGTAACTCCTTGCGACTGAGGACTCCAGTACTATCACCTTGTCCATTCACTGGTCTGCTCAGAACGACATAGATATAACGGTAAGCTAGATGAGAGACGCACGTAGCCTTGGAGACCCCTGGCTCATACTGACCCTGGCCTCATAATGTCCTGTACGCTCGCTGAGAAGTCAAACTACCCTGATAATCGGTAGGTAACCGCTCGTACTCCTCAGTATCGGTGTAGGCCTCGTTATACAAACCAAGTTTGACCGAGAACTGTATGATGCTCATATTGTGGTACTGTCCAAATGCTCTAAATTGTATAGTATCGATGCCAGAGAAACTACTGTATGAGTGATCAAACTCGAATGATGCAAGCACCTCTAAAGTCAGCATGCAAATGGCTAGCTCTTTGATAGAGAGTCGACATCGCCGACTCCCCACAGCAAGCAACTCTTCTACCTCGTCCACCATCTCATCTCCCCACTGTATCTCTCTCAAACTGCTTAAATATAGGAAATGAGATTGTCTAAACTTCAACTTTTACAACTGCTCAAACCAAACATGATGTTCAGGGATGGCAAATTCCATGTGCTCTGGCTCAGGAGAAGGCTCAGGAGAAGTGTATGGGTTGTCGAAGTAATAGAGTATCCCAGTAAGTGGGTAGTTATATCCACAGGGAATAGTGCTCAGGAACACAAGAATTTCTATTTAACTATAGTGAAACCGATTGAGGAGTTGTGTGAACAATATCAATGCAAATAAAAGTAAAGAAAAGAAAAGAAGCGCAATAGAGATAAGGAGAGGTAATTAATAAGAAAAAGGGGTACCCAGACATTGCTCACCCTAGGACTATTATTTCAAGTGCAAGACTACTAATTATGCATCCTAATTGAAGTTTAATGACTCGTGAAAATCCTAAGACACAAGGTCCCAAACCTAAGGTCAACCATGACTAACCCTTACACTATGCCTCAGCGGAAAGGGATGTTCTCAACACCTCACACTGTGCGGGGATCCATAATGCTTAAGGGACTCCAAGTGATAAACCCTATTCCCTAGTATAGATCTAACCCTTTGGTCCAGGCGAAAGAACCCTAGTCACAATTAAGCCCCAACACTAAGGATTACTTTAACACTTCACTCTATTACTTGCGCAACTAAGCCCCAGTGGAGTTTGTCTCTTAGCACTTCACTCTATCATGGCCGCAAAGAACTCTTGGAACATGGAGGTAGGGTAAATCACGTCGGAAGGAAAAGGGGATGTTCCGCTACCTCTTGACTCACCCTCTCGACCCTCTCCAACCTTGCTTTGTCTAACCCTAATGGAGTGTCACTCATCCATAAGGATTACCAAGATAGATTGTCAACCCTAGTGTCACTCTAAGTGAAAATCAATACAACAAGCATTCAAGATTGAAACTCAATTAAAACATCAATTAAAGAAGCAAAACACGAGTCAATGAAACAAAATCATCCTAGGGTTTACAAGTCCAAGCACCCACATGGGGTTTAGCTCTCCATGGAGCAATACACAATTAACAATAATCAAAAGTAAAAGCATGCTATCCATAGATAAAAACCCCTTGTAGTCCGTATCGATAGTCTTGTGGAGCCGCCTCGTCTTCTACAAGGGTTCCCTTTTCAAGCCTAGGGCACACCACGCCGACGTCAAAAACCTAGGCAAAGCCTTTCAAAACCCTAGCCGCGAACGCCTCCAAAGATGGACAAAAGATAGGAAAAAGGCACTTTAATAACTCTCAAAATGCTTTATTTATAGGGGCTAAAAACGAGCACCCACACGAGCATGTGAAATTTTGACACAGGCGTGTGGATTTCCAGAAATTGGTTTTCTGTGAGCTATGAATAGTAACTGTTACAATGATTTTACTACAGTAAAGTGCTACACTACTTCACCAAAATGCTCCCGATTCTACTCTTTTCATCGAGCCCGCATGAATGGGCACACATTCATGCTGTAGATCGCGTCGTGTCTTTAAAGAAGCCACATTGTCGAAGCTCTTGCTAGTATTCCACAAGACGGAACAAATGAGTTTGACTGCCTTTGTGCCCCTCCACTTTGTATATTCTCTTGAGCACAATGGAGGTTGGCACACCCCCATATGTCTTTGAACACAACTTGTGTCTTCACCTTTGTTCAATCCAAGAACTTCATCAACATTCACATCCACGATCCACTTTTGCTTCCTTTTCTTCCAAAATTATCTCCACAACCCTAAATGCACAAAAGAACACAAATACACATGCATAAGTGACAAAATTTGATAAAAGTGATGCTCAATGTAAGAAAAAAATATACACAAGCACTTATAAAAAGGTGAAGAGTTGGGTTTTCTAATTGTGATCCTCCAAATTGATTCTATTGAACCATGGAGACTAGGGATAGCTTAAATTCATAATTATTTCCCTCCATGCTGGGTCTTGCAATACTTAAATGCAACTCAAATGGATTTGGTGTGGTAAAGTCCCTTAAAGTTCTATTATTGTCATCCATGATTAAGGGTTGTGATTCTTGAGCTTTCTTCTTTCTCTGATACTGAATACAAAAAGCTTTTATGTTTCTAAGTCTGGTTTTGCAAGTGTTACCAAACCTTCAGATCTTCATATAAACTAAACTATTGATCTGAAAGTAAAAAAATAAAGTAAAATTATGCAACTAATAAGAGAGAATAGAACTAAAAAAATAGATTTCTAATCTGACGAAATTACAGTTTTAATCAATATCAACAAGCAAAGTCCTCGACAATGATGCTAAAAACTTAATGCTACCACAAGCACACAGATTATTCAAATAGTAAATAAAATCTCGTTCCCAATAGGATTTTGTTCCTAACTACCAATTTTTTGCAATTAGGGTCATTTAGAGAAACCGATATGTCATAACCCACAATCGCATGGATGATTCAAGTAGTAAATAAAATCCCATTCCCATGAGGACTTTGTTGCCAACTACCATTTTTTTTTCAATTAGGGTCATTTAGGGGAACTGATATGTCACTCGCCATCCCACAGGATAGGCCCATGACAATCGCCATGATAACTTGAGAAGGGATGAGTCATACCCCACTCTCAAGTTAAGGCAAGGCATCGTGGTTTTGAATAATACTGAAATAAACAAAAAAGAAAGAAAAAAGAAAATGAAAACACACATATCACAAGCTCATAACAGTAGATTTGGGGTACATATAACACTCCCTTGATACCCATTGTTCGTACAATACAAGTTGATCTAGTACACACAACCAAAGATAAAATATACAAAAAGACCAATAGATTGGTCTAAATCTCAAAATGCAGACAACCCCAGACTAAAAGATGCTGAACTCGACACTAAACCCGTACAACATGATGATCAATCACACCATGACCTTTGCCAAGATGAAGAAATGAAAAGATGAGTAACAAGATTACTTAGTGAGGGGTGACTGCATAGATAAATAGAGTACTTAAGCAATTCACAAATTAAAAAAAAATTAATAATATTTTACTTAGCATCAAGTAAAAAAAACATTTTTTATAAAAAAATCCATTTGTAAATCAATCAATGCTAGAAATACAAATAGTAGTTTTATTTTTTGCCATAAAAACTATCCCATTTTAGTTATGGCCTCAACTAGTGTTTGGAAGTAATGGATTTGAAAATAGAACAAGAAAAACCCCTTCCATTAGCCGTTGAGGTCCCTTGGCAGTGATTCTAGGTCGCTCACAATCACACTAATCATGAGCTCCACAACACCTCTTGCATAAAAAAATCCCAGTGTCAAACATGCCACCTTTACATAGGCTAGACCAAGAAGACCCCTACACGGTAATGATGGACCCTGTCCACTTTTTTGGGTCTAATGGTTGCTGGCTGTAGTCTGCTATCACCATCAAATTCAAATAAGCTCATGAAACTATTTTCAGGATAAAGGATCACTTTCATCTTCAAGTCTTAGTAAAAACAAACATACTTTGAAAGCATTTTACTCATAAATAGCAAAAGGAAAATTGACATATAATCACTTATGAAACATAACGCATAAATGGCCATAATACGAGTTTTAAGTTACATAAGAAAACCATTCAATACTTTTGATAGAAAGAGAAATTTAACATATATATAAGCCATACTATGTTACAAAATACTCTAGCACTCATATATTTAACAAAAGCACCACTCACAGTACAACACAGAATCCTCTTGGCGGGGTTTACTCTCCCACCTCTTCCTTCCCTGTCTCAGAGAATTCACCACCTATCAGGCACATGAAAGGAAAATTGGGAGAAACATTCACAATGAAACAAAATAAACCTACTAATACGTGTGTTACTATCTTCACACGTGAAAGTAGCTTGATTGGAATCAAAAGACATCCAATTGAACTAAAACAAGGACCAATGTGGTTTTAATACCAAACCTTACAATTTTTGGTTTCTCAAGGATGAAAGCTACTCAAGAGTTTAACAAGATTGAAGGATACAAAGGATTACACACTTCCCAACCACTCCTAGCACTAAATATACAAGAATGGAAACCAAGGGCAAGCTCCCTAGCTCAACAATTAATACCCTAGATCTATCATTCAAATGCTAATGGCAAGAAGAAAACAAGAAGATTGGGAGGATCTAACTTCCCTCAATAATCCTATCATCTCATAATTAAGGATACAACAACAACAATCAAAACCTTAGTTCTATCATCCAAGTTGGAACATCAAGAAGAAAAACAAAGACAAAAACAAAGTAATGGGAGTACTCACCTTACTAGCTTCAAAGGATAAAAAATGATGAGGAATGGAGCTTCAATCTAGAAGGAAAGATGGAGATGAAGGTGCCAATAAAATGAGACCAAGGAGAGAAGAAGAAGGATTAAAAAGGGTTTAGGGTTTGAAAATGATAAGAATGCCCTTGTGACAACAAGAAAGAAATGTGCTAGAAAGATTCCTCATCAGCTATCCTGTTTTGCATAGTCATGTGGAGCTTGACTCAATGAAAGGTTTATGGTTGGCATTGACACAAGTTGTGCCGATTCACACAGGCTATGCTGTTTCGCATAGATTGTGTGGATTTTATCACAACAAAAGCATTCTATGCTAGAAATGGCATAGGCTATGTGGATTTGAACAATCTGTGTAGCAAGCATATTACAAAGTCTATTCTATAACTAAGAACTCCCAAACCAAACAAAACCCTACCGAGCACACCCAAAGCTTGGAAAAAAGCCAAAGAAAAGTCCTTTGTATAAGATGATATGTATATAAATTGCAGGAATAATAAGTAATGAAAACTAAAACTGATAAAATTAAGGCTACCAGTGGCTCTGGTGATTAATTTAGATTGGAAGGGCTTCTAGGATTAAGATTCACAACAATGATAGATATAAGCCATTGTATTGACTCTTTTTTAGTTATGTTTAATTGCTTTAAAGGTGGATCCTAGGATGCTCACTATTTTCTTTCATAATATAGTGAGATATCTAACTGAGAACAGCTTCTACTTTTGTGATAATTGAATTTAATTAGATCTTTTAAGTTCTATAACATCCAATAATCCTAAAAAAATCATAATCTAGGATTCCTTGTTCAAATGCAGGGTTTCCAACACCTTAGTTCACCTTGCAGTCCTTCTTTTAGTGTCTAAAATCATGCAAATATGAGGGGTCCAACTCATTCACAATCATTAAGCACCATAAAATTGAATCAAAAGCAAATAAACATTAGTAAGAAAATAAACGTTAATACATCATCAATTATCTAAATATTGGGCTAATCCCAATCCTTAAAGAAAAGATCTACTCACTCATGTTTGATTTATAAGCTAAAAGGTTCATATAAATCATAGATCAAAACATGACATAAATCAAAGAAAACAAAGAAGAAACTCTTGATCCTCCATGCATAGTTAGCTAGTACTGGCAGGTTATGCTTCTTTTAGAGTTTTAGTCTTTTGAATTTCTGCACCATGATCCATGCGTGTGGTAGTTTTCACAGGTCACCCACATTTCAAATAAAGACCAAACTCCACTTATCTGCATGTAAATTGATAAAGAGTCATAACTTGAACTAGAAGAGTAAAATTCAATTAAAAGTACAAGAAAAAATGCATAATTGACTAAGAAATGAAACCTAAATCCATTAAAAATTTACTATAATTTACTACTTATCTCTATTCTATATAGATTTCCTGATTAAGGTACTATTTTGGAATGTAGTCTTCACATCCATCTACCAAATCTCAAAATCTAGATATATGGCTATCGAGAGTAAAATTCTGATGGATTTGATCATAGCTACTAGAGAAAAGGTTTTATCATAGTCAATGTCTTTTTTTACTACGCCCCTTCGCCACTAGTCGGGCCTTATCGGTATTCATGTTGCCATCTGAACCAATCTTTATCTTGTAGATCCACCTGAACTAGTAGGAACTATCTCTTTGGGCCAATCTACTAGAGTCCAAATTAGTTTGAATACATCGAATCCATCTCTGCTTGCATAGCATCTTGCCACATAGCATAGTCCGTATCCATTATTGCTTTTTCATAAGTAGAGGGATCCTCTCCATGGTTCCCTTCCATTACAACATACAAATTATGCTTTTCTTGTGGTAGATAACCATATCTCTCTTGCGGTTGAGATACTCTGCTAGATCATCACAATAGTGGTTGCGTCACAATAGGTTGGGTTCATTTTTCTTGAACTGTAGGTTCCTCAGGTGTTTTGTTTTGTTCATTGAGAATAATCATCCTACTCACTTCATCTTCTCGAATAAACTCATCTTCCAAGTAAAGGGCTTACAAAGCTACAAGTATCTATTGATCATTATGCAGGTAGAAGGAGTATCCCATCGAATTCTTTGGGTAACTAGCAAAACATTTTTTTATGGATCTAGCCTCCAACTTTTCCATCTTAGTGTTCTTGACATAAGCCGGACATTCCCAAATTTTAATGTGTTTAAAACTTGGTTTCCTTTTCCTCCACATTTCATGCGGGGTCTTAGGGATGGACTTGGAGGGACATTTGTTCAAGATGTGTGTAGTAGTGAGAAGCCCATGACCCCTTAAAGAAATGGGCAAGTCTGTGTAGTATTAAGTTAGATCATCTTCTCTTTATAGGATAAGGAGGAAGTCACTAGAAGGGATTACTACCTATGCTCTTGAATACTTCACAAATTAGAGAACCTTTAATTAGGCAATAAATATTCATAAGGATTTGTAAGACATATACTTTGACAAAAAAATGCTACTTGAACATTATAGAAGAGTGGGAGCACATATCAGAAATACATCAATGAGAGTATTGGTTAATCGAACATAACTCACAATAACCTAATCACATGGGTTATACTCTTTGATTGTCAATGATTGGGATTTTTTGGTTATGATCATATGAGTGGAATTTAGACCTGAAGTATCATCATCACGATGTACTTGTGATGTCTAGTCTGTTACTAGAGTCGTTAGGCTCAGTTTACCCTTTGGTAGAGCTGGCCTTGAAGTGTGGCTATGTTGGGCAAGTAGCCATTGTGACTAATCACAAAGAAGAAATTTGTTCTCTCTGAAGTAAATAAGTTAGTATCCAAGGAGATTATAAGTATGTGAGATTAGAAGAACTTGGCCAAGTAGTCAAACTAATAACGTGGGAAATGAAGGGTAGTTTGGTAATCTTACTCTACTATGGTTATTTGCATATGATCGAGTTTAGTGAGTTTGACTAATATCATGGATCTCACTTAGTTCTGATACAAGAATGAAGGGTTTATACACATATAATGATAATAATAAAAAAGGTTCACAATGATCTACTCATTCTTGTTCAATTGGGTTATGACATTTTCTATAGGGTTGGCTAGGTGTCATCTACATCCTTTGGTATCCTCCATTGCCAATCAAAACAAACCTAGAGGGTCACGGTTAAAAGAATTAAGAGTCAGTCTCTTTTTGAGTGTAGGGGTAAAATTATCAATTTATAATTTTAGTTCATAGGATGAATGAAATTGTAAATTAGTCTAGGGTTTTTGTCTTAAATTTAAATTTTGATTAAAGTTTTATGGAGTCAAATAATAAATAAAAAATTTTAAGGACTTGAAGATAAAAGTAGTTTTAGTTACATTATGGCTCATATTTCTAATAAAACTTCATAATAGGATAATATTTGTCATGTTTTGTGAAATTTTTAAAAATTTGACTCCTCTCTAACCATAGAAGATATCAATTGATTCTATGGTGAGATAAATCCCCAATCTCTCTTCCCATTTCTAACCCTAACTACTGTTTGGAAAAGAAGAGGAGTCTATTTCAAAATTCTGACTTGTGATCTAGAGGCGTGAGATTTTCGTTTGGCACTGGAAGATCTACGATAACCTAAGAGACAAATTTAACACATCAATGGAAAAGGCTTTGGAACATTTATAGGTAATTCTTTTAGATGTTTTAAATAAATTAGTGTGTTTGACAAACCGTCTTTTGCGTATGTACCGCAAGTGCATGGGTTTGTCGAAGTAATAATACCCTGGTAAGTGGCTAGTCGTATCCACAGGGAATAGTAATCAGAAAGACAAGGATTGCTATTTAACTATAGTGAAGATGGATCGATAGTGGTGTGAACAATGTCAATATGAAAAGAAATAAAAAGAACAAGAAAGAGAGGCGCTATAAAAAATAAGAGGAATGGCAATCGATAGAAAGTGGGGCACTCGGACATTGCTCCCACTAGGACTATTGCTTCAAGTGCAAAACCAACTATTATCTCTCCTAACTGATGCTTAATGAGTCATGGAAATCCTAAAATACACCATCCCAAATCTAAGTTCAACCGTGACTAACTGTATACTATGCTCCGATGTAGAAATCGCTCAGTCTCAACACGTCACGCTGTGCATAGTTGCTTAAAGCTCTAGGGACTCCAAGTGATAAACCCTATTCCCTAACAAAGATCTAACCCTTTGGTCTAGGCGAAAGATCCCTAGTAATAATTAAGCCCCAGATACTGAGGTTTACTTCAACGTTTTACTCTGTTGCTTGTGTAACTAAGCCCCAGCGGAGTTTGTCTCTTAGCACTTTACTCTATTGTGACCGCAAAAAAGTATTCGAATGTGGAGGTAGGATAAATCACACCAGAGGAGAAAAGGGGAGTTCCGCTACCTCTCGACTCACCCTCTCGACCCTCTCTAATCTTGCTTTGTCTAACCTCATTATGTGTCACTCACTCACAAAGATTACCAATGTAGGCACTTAATCCTAGTGTCACTCTAAGGGAAAACCCATTCAATAAGCATTCAAGAGTGGAACTCAATTAAAGACATCAATTAAAGAAACATAATAGAAAGGTCAAAGAAATAATATCATCCTAGGGTTTACAAGTACAAGTACCCACTAGGGGTTTAGCTCTCCATGAAGTAAGATACAATCAATAATGAAATCGAAAGTAAGAACATGCAATTCATAAGTAAAACCCCCTTTGTATTCGTGCCGATGGTCTTGTGGAGTGGCCGCGTCTTCTCCAAAGGTTCCCTCTTCAAGCCTAGGGCACACCTTACCGAATCTATGCCTACGAAAGCTCTCCCAATAACTATCTTCCAAAGAAACACGATGTTGAAGGCCGTAGAACCACTCCAAAAACCTTGCCAAAGCATCTCCAAATCCTAGCCACGAGTGCCTCCAAAGATGGAGAAAAAAATGAGAAAAAGATGGGGAAAAGGATTCCAAAACGAGTTGAAGTCACGGCTTTAAATAGGCTAGAATCGGGCATCCACACAGGCTTGTGGAATTTTCACACACTCGTATGAATCTAGAGAAATTGATTTTTCAACGGCCTATGAACAGTAACTGCTATAGTGATTTGCTACATTAACTTGCTACAGCACTCTGCCAAACTACTCTCGAATCCGCACTTTCATCGACGCCACATGAATGAGCACACATCCATGCGGTCGATCGCGTTGTATCTTCAATAAAATAAAATTTAACAACAATCTTGCTAGCATTACACAAGTTGGAACACATAAGTGTGACTGCCTTTGTGCCCCTCCAATTTACATGTTCACTCGAGCACAAACGAGGTTGGCATACAATCATATGTTTTTGAGCACAACATGTGTTTTCACATTTGTTCACCCCAAGATTTCATCAACAACGTGTACTCACGATCTGCTTTTTCTTCTTTCTTCTGTACTTATCTCCACAACCCTACATGCACAAAAATAACACAAATACACATGTATGAGCGATAAAATCTGAGAAAAGTAATGCTCATTGCAAAAAAAGAATACTTCGTATTACTAACACACAAGCACTTATCAGTGTTTATGAAAATAATTAGTTGATTTCGCAATTCTATTCTTACTTTCGTATATCTCTGATGGTGTTCTGTTTTTTAATAAAAAAAATAATAACTTTTAGGGTTTTCTTTCCGCCATTTACATTGTTTTTTTACATGGTATCAAAGACTAATGACAAACTTCACAATGTTTTCCTTCTCCACCATTACTGCATTCTCATTTTATTTTCTTGCTTTACTTCCTACACCACCTTTCAACTACTTGATCAATGTTAAATGACACCGGTAAGAACTATCTAATTAGGAAGGTATAGTTCATACCATATTTGAGAATTGAACACAACTTCTTATATATGTTGATGGAACTATTGCTCCCTCCCCCCTCCCACCCCCACCCCCACCCCCACAAAAGACAATTATTAAAGCTACCTCGACAAGTGTAGTTCAAGTGTCCAACCTAGTTTATCTCAGTTAGTTTAGCATGACCAATTAGTTCTTAGTGCCATACTTTCGCTCTCTGAAGAGATATTTTCTCATGTTTTGTTCTTCTTGACATCTTATGAAGTTTGGTTAGCCATGGAATGCATGTTTTACTAATGATCAAGAGCCAGAGCAATGTATATTAATCTCCAATTCTCCACTTTGCAAAAAACAAAAGGATCTTTAATCATAAACTACTTCCATTACCAAGGGCCTTGCAGATACTCTATCTGTAACTGGCCAACCACTACAAGAAGAAAAGGTTGTATCCTATATGCTCTTAGGACTTGAATCAGAGTATGATCCTCTTGTCATGTCCATCTTCACAAAGATGTAACCTATTCCATTGAATGATTTGTATGCCTATGTGTTGAGTTATGAACAATAAATGAAACACCATAATGCTAATTTTCAGGTTTCTCCAACAAGATATGCTGCCAATGTTGTAATACGCAATAAAAACAATTGAGGAGGAAACTCTAGCCAAAAAGGAAGAAATTGTGAGCGTTGTAGGACAAATCCTAGTAGAAGAAATCCCTCTCAAGGTGATCTTTCTTATGGAGGGAGGTCAAATTATTCAAATGAAAGATCAGGTCCTGTTTGTCAAGTATGTGGAAAATTTGGACATTCAACTCTTAGGTGTAACTATCATTTTGATCATTTTTGTCAACTTGAAGAAAATCACTTTGTTGCCCTTACTACACCTCCATCAGACCGAATTGATCCAAATCAGTACACGAATACTGGTGCTACTGATCATATCACTAGTGATCTTGAGAGACACATAGCCAAGGAGAAATATAATGGTGGCAAATAGGTTTAAGTTGGCAATGGTGTAGGTTTGTCAATTCACCATGTGGTCACTCTATAATCATTACACCTACAAACTCTTTAATTCTTTAAAGTGTCCTACATGTTCCAAAAATAAAAATAAAAAATCTTAGCTCTTTCAATAAACTTGCTATGGACAATATTGTATTATTGAATTTCACTCAAATTGATCTATTTTTAAGGATCAAGCTACAAAAAGAAAACTCCTCCAAGGCAAATATGAACGAGTCATGTATTTAATCAATCCTACCAACATTACATCTTCAAAAGGTGCATTGCTCAGTAAGAAAGTTAGTTAAGACTAGTGGCACAAAAGACTTGCTCCTCCCTCCAATCCTAAAGTTTAATTTGTCCTTCATTTGAATAAACTACCCTCTTTCAAAAATAAAGATGCTTTTGTTTGTGATGCTTGTCAAAAGGCAAAGAGTCGTCAAATGCCATATTCCACTTCAAATCATATTTCCTTATACCTTTTAGGCTTAAGCGTTGTTTGTTTGCAAGGAGTGGACTACGAATGGATTGGGAATGGGTCCTTATTTGGTTGGTAGGCATAGACGGTAGAATTCTTTGAGTAATGAGATGAGGGCAAACCCTGAACTTGAAATGACCATTTTACCCCTGGCTTAAATTGTTTTTTTTCCATCCAGGTTTTCTCCTTTTTATAATAATAATAATAATAATAATAATAATAATAATAATAATAATAATTAGCATTTATTTTTGTATTGGAAGAAAAACTGAATAATAATAATAATAAGTATTTTTTGATAGTTTTTGTAAAAATTTTAAAATTAATTATAAAAATTAAAATATTAAATTATAACAATAATGATAACAATTTATAAATAAAATAATATTATTGGCTAATATACTTATTTATTTAATATGTACTCTATAAGGGCATAAATGACATTTCCCACGTATTTCTTCTTTTTACTTTTCCCATTCCCAATGAATTACTCTCTCATACCCTCCAACCAAATATGGTTTTCCTTCCATTCATAATTCATTCCCACTTATTCTCATTCCTATCTCATTCCTTCTCAATTCAACTCCTTGCAAACAAACACCCCCATATATTTTCCAATGTTTGGAGTCTAGCACCTCAATTTGCTGGAGGATACAAATATTATATTAGTTTCATAGATAACTTTAGCAAGTTTACATGGGTTTATATTCTAACTTGCAAATCAGATGTTATCCATGTTTCCATACAGTTTCAAAGTCACTACAAGAGTTACGACTTTTGGTGACAATTTTTTTGTGTCTCCACGTTATTTTGACACAAATATTAGGTATTTTATGTCAAAAAAGTTAATTGACACTATTGTTTAGATTAATTGCGATAACTTATATTTTTGTCACTATTATAATAATAATTATGACAATATAGTATATGTCACAATTATGTCATCACTATTAAAGTATTAATAGTGGCAAAATTTCTTTTATGTCTAATGTTTGTCACCAAATGCATATAAACTTTACTGTCAAAAATTTCTTGATGAGAACGGTTTGTAATTGTGATAAGATATATTGTCATCACTATAATTTTCCATTTGTTGTGGTGAAACCGTTTTCCGTCACCCAACATCTTTTTTTTATTACAACAATTTTGTCACAAAAAATTAACCATTTAGTGCCTTCTGAATATGATCACAAAAATCAAGTTTCTTAACCATGTTATTAGGTTTTTTATGATAAAAAGTTAATTATCACTATAGTTTGGATTAGTTGTGATGTCTAATTATTTTTCCACCATTAAAATTTCAATTGCGACGATGTAATATCTATCACAATTATATGTATCTTATTTTTTTGTATCAACAATTTTGGATTTAAAAAAAAAATCCAAACATGTAGTGTTTACTGATTGCCGTCATAAAAATATAAATAATCATATATTGTCTTCTATAAATTAGTATATGTGGTTGTTAACATTATATTCTTAATAAAATATAAAAAAGTCTATTTTTCCTACCCAATCCGAAGATTTGTGGATGGATTTTATTTTAAAAAATATTATGTGTTTTAAGTAATTTTCAATAAAATTTAAAGGTTTTTGAAATTATAATTTATCAGATACTCAAAATTTATATTATAATGCTTAGAAAAATGCCTTTAATTTAGATCATACCTAAGATTTTTATTATTAGAGAAAAATTTTAAAAATTAAAATTAAAATTAAATAGATATTTACCAAATCTCACAAAACAAAATCTTTGTAATGTAAAAAAAAAAAAATTATATTTAAAAAAAGTTATATATCCTCAATGAACTCAACACATAAAAAGAATAAACGAAGATGCTAACACCTTGAGTACTTATGTGCCTACCAAGATCAATGGCAATGGTTTGGTTTTATTTATGTTCGTATTTGTAGTGAGTCATGTTGAACGTATTATTAGAAAGAAAAGTAGAAGAATACAAATTGATGGGGGTGGTAAATATCAAAATCTTCACAAATTTTTCAACATCATAGTATTGAGCATAAGGTCTCTTGTCCACACACACATCAACCAAATGACTTTGCTAAAAGGAAACACATGCATAAAGTTGAGGTTGGTCTAGCACTACTAGCTCAAGCCTTAATACCTATCAAATTCTGGAATGAAACCATTCAAACAACGTGCTACCTTATTAACCATTTACCAAGTCGTGTCATCAACAATTCTACTCCTTTGGAGAAACTTTTTGGTACTAAATCTGATTACTCTCTTCTCAAAACCTTTAGATGTGCTTTTTGGCCTCATCTATGACCTTATAACTCTCATAAACTATATTTCCTATAAAGCAATGTATGTTTTTGACGAGTACTTGTGTATAAGTAATACGAAGTATTTTTTTCTTACATTGAGCATCACTTTTATCAGATTTTATCTCTTATTCGTGTGTATTTGTGTTTTTTTGTGCATGCAGGGTTGTGGAGACAAAGTTGGATGAAAGAAAGCAAAAGTAGATTGTGGATGAAATTGTTGATGAAGTTCTATGGTTGAAAAAACGTGAAGACACAAGTTGTGCACAACGACATGTGGGTGTGTGCCAACCTCTATTGTGCTCAAGTGAATACATAACAAGAAGGAGCACAAAGGTAGTCACACTTATATATTTCGACTTGTGCAATATTAGCAAGAGCTTCGTCAATGTGGTTTCATTAAAGATGTGATGCGATCTACTATGTGGATGTGTGCCCATTCATATGGCCTTAGTGAAAAGAGTGGATTTAGGAGCACTTTGGCGAAGCACTGTAGCAGTTTTCTGTAGTAAATCGATGTAGTAAAATCACTGTAGTGGTTACTATTCATAGCTCGCAGGAAACCAAATTCTGGAAATCCGCATGGCTGTGTGGAAATTCCACACGCCCGTGTGGATACCCGATTCCAGCCCCTATAAATACCACGACTTGAGACGTTTTGAAGGATCTTTTTCCCATCTTTTGCCCATCTTGGGAGGCGCTCACTGCTAGGGTTTGGAGAGGCTTTGCCTGGGTTTTTGGAGTGGTTCTATAGCTTTCGACATCGCATTATTGAGGGAGCTTTCATCGGCAAGGGAACTTTTTTAGAAGATGCGGTGACTCCACAAGACCATCGATACAGACTACAAGGGGGTTTTATAAATGGATTGTATGATTTCACTATTGATTTCATTGTTGATTGTGTATTGCTCCATGAAGAGCTAAATCCCTAGTGGGTGCTTGGACTTGTAAACCCTAGGATGATTTTGTTTCATTGACCTTTATTATGCTTCTTTAATTGATGTTTTAATTGAGTTCCATCTTTAAATACTTGTTGTATTGATTTTCCCTTAGAGTGACATTAGAGTTGAGAATCCATATAGGTAATCCTTGTGGATGACTGACACTCCACTAGGATCAAACAAAGCAAGGTTGGAGAGGGTTGAGAGTGTGAGTCGAGAGGTAGCGAAACACCCCATTTCCCTTCCGATGTAGTTTAACCTACCTCCACATTCCAAGAGTTCTTTGCGGTCATGATATAGTGAAGTGCTAAAAGACAAAAGTCACTGGGTCTTAGTTGTGCAAGCAACAGAGTGAAGTGTTGAAGTAATTTGATAAGGTCCCCTTGCATATATCCCGCAAGTGCACGGGTTTGTCGAAGTAATAATCCCGGATGAGCGGGTATTTAATCCACATGGAGTAGGGAATAAAAACACTTAATCCGCTTCTTAGCTATGTGAAAGATCAGTAGTGATAAGTGTGACAATGATTAAATTCTCAAAAGTAAAAACAACAAGTAAGAAAGCACGAGTAAAGGAGGAGGTAAGGCAATCGATAAAGATGGAGTACTCGGATAATGCTCCGCCTAGGACAATCGTTTCAAGTGCAAGAACCCTCTATTATGCTTCCTAATCAATGCAATGGTGAGTCATGAAATCCTTAAATACATAGTCCCAAATCTAAGGTCAACTATGCATAATTCTGTACATGTCCCGGAGGAGAGATTAGATAACCTCTCAACCTCACACTCGAATAGAGTTGCAATGAGCTCTAGGGATTCCAAGTGATAAATCTCTTCCTAATTATAAACCTAACCCTTTGGTCCAGGTGGAAGGTCCCTAACCACGATTAAGCCGTAGATACTAAGATCACCTCAACGCTTCACTCCGTTGCACACGCAACTAAGCCCCAGCCGAGGGTCATCCCTTAGACCATTCACTCTATTATGGCTGCAAAGATATCGAGGAACGGAGGTAGAATCTATCACATCGGAGGGGAAAGAGGACGCTCCTGTACCTCACGACTCACCCTCTCAACCCTCTCCAACCTAGGTTTGTCTAACGCTCGTGGTGTGTGATAAGTGCTTGTGCGATATGAATGCAAAGCGTTCATTCCTTATGTTGAGCATTACTTTTCTCAGGTTTTTACACTAATATGTTTGTTTTTATGTTACTTTCGTGCAGGTAAGGTTGTGAGGCTGAGTATGAAGGAAAGAAGCCAATGTGGATCACAATACACCGATTTTGGAGGAAATCTTGCTAAGGTTCAAACGCGAAGACATAGGTCGGATGTGAGATGCTAGAGTGTGTGCCAACCTCCTCGTATTCGAGTTTGGCACATCCATTTGGAGGGGCACAAAGGCAGTCACACTCGAGCATTCCGACTTATGCACATAGAACAAGAGCTCCACCAACTTGCCTATCATTGAAGAAGCAAATGATCCACGACGTGAACATGTGCCTGTTTGCGTTACTCCGATGAAAGTATGGATTCAGGAAGCTATTCAGGACGAATACTGTAGCGGAGCACCGTAGCGATACGGTAGCTAGTACTGTAGCAGCACTGTTCATAGCCAGCCGAGAAAACAGCAGTTCGGAGAATCCACACGGGCGTGTGGAAATTATCCACGCCCGTGTGGAAATTCCGCATGGGCGCATGAAGCATCCACTCCCGTGTAGTCACCCGATTCCAGCCATATTTAAAGCCGAATCAGCCCCGATTTTACTATTCTTTTCTCCATCTTTCCCCAACTTGAGAGAGGGCTTCGGCTAGGGTTTTGAGGGGTATTGGCCAAGGTTTTGGAGAGGTTCTACGGCTCTGACATCGTCATTCCTTAGGAAGAAGGTTGGTAGGGGAGCTTCCGTCGAGGCGTATCCTATACCGGACGAGGGAATCCTTGGACGACGAGTAGAGGACTTTCCACAAGACCATCGACACAACTATCGAGGGGGTTTCTTTATGGATTCATTGCTTTTATATTCTATTTCTTTGATTGTACTTAGCTCCATGGAGAGCTAAACCCCTAGTGGGTACTTGGGTATTTGTGAACCCTAGGATGTATTCGTTTCATTGAATCTCTTTATTATGCTTTCAATTAATTGATGTTTATTGTGAGTTCCCACCTTGAATGCTTGATTGTATGAACATTTCCCCTAGAGTGACACTAGGGTTGAGAGTTCTCATTTGTAACATTGTGAGTGAGTGACACACCATGAGCGTTAGACAAAGCTAGGTTGGAGAGGGTTGAGAGGGTGAGTCGAGAGGTACAGGAGCGTCCCCTTTCCCCTCCGACGTGATAGATTCTACCTCCGTTCCTCGAGTTCTTTGCGGCCATAATAGAGTGAATGTCTAAGGGATGAACTTTCGCTGGGGCTTAGTTGCGCGTGCAACGGAGTGAAGCGTTTAGGTGATCATAGTATTTAGGGCTTAATCGTGGTTAGGGACCTTCCACCTGGACCAAATGGTTAGGTCTATAATTAGGAAGAGATTTATCACTTGGAATCCCTAGAGCTCATTGCAACTCTATGCGAGTGTGAGGTTGAGAGGTTATCCAATCTCTCCTCTGGGACATGTATAGAGTTAGGTATAGTTGACCTTAGATTTGGGACTATGTAATTAAGGATTTCCACGACTCACCATTGCATTGATTAGGAAGCATAATAGATTGTTCTTGCACTTGAAACAATTATCCTAGGCGGAGCATTATCTGGGTACCCCATCTTTATCGATTGCCTTACCCCGTTCTTTACTTTTACTCTCTTACTTGTTGTTTTTATTGTTGAGAATTGAATCATTGTCACACTTATCATCATTGATCTTTCATATAGCTAAGAATCGAATTAAGTATTTTTATTCCCTATTCCCTGTGGATTCGATACCCGCTCATCCGGGATTATTACTTCGACAAACCCGTGCACTTGCGGGATATACGCAAGGGGACCTTGTCAAGTTTTTGGCGCCATTGCCGGGGAATAAGCGTTTAGAGATACTTTGCACTTTGTTTTCTTAGCTATTTCACCATACTTTCTGTTTCCTATCTTCTTATTCTATCATCGTTCTGATTTCTTTTTCCTTCTTTTTTGGTGCAGCTCCAGGTTATGACTCGAGGGAATCCCTCAACATTGATTGAAGGAGATCCTGAGCTTGAACGTACACTTAGAAGAAAAGGGAAAGATCCTGTACAAGAATAGTCTAATCCGGCTGATTTCGAAGTAGAAGAATCTGAAAACATGGCAGAACAAAATGAACAACAGCGAACATTATCCGATTATGCCAGACCTTCAGTATTGGCGACACAATCGAGTATTGTGCGTCCCCCGATTACAGCTCAGAACTTTGAGTTGAAGCCGGCATTCATCTACATGTTGCAGGAATCCGCACAATTCAATGGTTTGGCCGATGAGGATCCAAACAGTCACATAGAGAGCTTTCTCGAGGTGTGTGATATGCTGAAGATAAATGAGGTGATGGATGATGCCATCAAATTGAGAGCCTTCCCATTTTCCCTGAAGGGGAGAGCGAAGCAATGGCTACACTCATTACCTAGAGCATCAATTACCACGTGGGAGGAGATGGTGGAAGCTTTTCTAGCTCATTATTTCCCTCCCGGAACATCAACAAAGCTTAGAAACGAGATCTCAGCCTTTGTTCAGTTGGAATTGGAGTCTCTATTCGAGACATGGGAAAGGTTGAAGGAGCTCCTGAGAAAGTGCCCACAACACGGATTCCCGGAGTGGATGATTGTTCAAACCATTTACAATGGTTTGAACCCGAGTACAAGGCAACTCTTGGATGCGGCAGTAGGAGGTACCTTAGGTAGCAAGACCCCTGATGAGGCCCATCAGTTGATTGAAGAAATGGGGTTAAACAGCTACCAATGGAATGCTAGGGAGAAGAAGAAAGTGGTCGGTCTCCACATCAATATTCCTTAGGTAGCAAGTTCCTGAGTTTGTTCAAGCAACTCCTCATCAATATTCCTTTTGTTGAGGCATTGGCCCAAATGCCTAAGTATGCGAAGTTCTTGAAAGACTTGTTGACTAACTAGAGGAAGTTGGAGGAAAGTGCTTCTGTGATTCTAGATGCTTCATGCTCGGCGGTGTTGCAAAAGAACATGCCGAACAAGAAGAAAGACCCGGGAAGCTTCATCATTCCGTGTAATATTGGCAATCTAGGTGAAGAAATGGCATTGACGGACTCAGGGGCTAGTATTAACGTCATGCCATACACTTTCTTTCAAAAGCTAGGCTTGGGGGAGCCTAGGCCTACTCGGATAACTTTGCAACTAGAGAACCGAACAGTGCGACATCCGAGAGGCATCATTGAAGATGTGCTTGTTGATGAGTGTCTAAATGTAGATGTTTTCATGCATATATCGTATTCACTTTGCATGTATTTTGTGAGGTTTGATGCCCGACTTGCGCTTAATCATCTATTATTTGCTTTGTAGGGCATAAGGAAGCCATGGAGAACAAGAAGATATAATTTGGGCGAAAAGAGAAGAAAACAAGAATTTCATACTACCCCCATACTACCCAGTATGGGGGCCGTATGCACTGTAGCAGCGGATTGATTTGGAGTGTCTGCCCAGATTTCTATACTACCCAGTATGGGGGTCGTATGCACCCCGTATAGATCATGAGTCTAGGGTTTTTGGGTGCTATACGACCCCCATACGACCTTCATACGACCCGTATGCCTCGTGGGGTATAAATACCAACTTTTAGGGCAGAAAAAGGGGACTTTTTGGCTGGACCTTTTCTTGGCCGATTTTGGGGAGATCACTTGGGAGATTTTGGACGACCTTGGCAAGGAGAAGAAGGACAAGGAAGCTAGAAGATCATTCAAGCCCAAGGTCCAAGACTCTCAAGGCAAGAAGGCAACATCATTCAAGTGGAGATCTAGAGGAAGCATCATTTGGAGAAATCCGTCATTCGGCACATTCTTCACCTCCTCCTTTGGCACTCCTTTGGCACATTCGGCACATTCGGCACATTCTTCACCTCCTCCTTCACCATTTCATCTAGGGAGTGTCATTTATGCTTTCGTTTAATGTTTTGCTTGTTTGTATTGCTTGTTGTGGGATGATTACACACTAGACCCCCAAGGCCACCGGGTGTTGGTGAATCTTGGGGGGTTTTATCATGTATGTTGGATGATAACTTGTTAATTCCATGCTTGGGTAATTTTGAGATTTAATCCATTATTTTCATGCTAAGTGCTACACTAAGGAGAAATCCGTAGCTCTTTTATGAGTGATGCATGTAGATGTGACTTGCTCGCATGCATTAGATCATGAATGGATTAGAAGGGGATACTTGTATCATCACGCCGAGAAATCGGGTGTTTGGTAGCCCTCCATGTAGGTTTAATTCGAAGAAGAGTAGGTTTAATCCTAAGTGAGATTTCCTCATACTCAATGCAATCGTAGGAATGTAGATTTGGAAGAAATTCCTATCTATGTTCGTATGGGATTAGGGTTCAATCGCCGAGAAATTGGGGTTGTTCTAATCTTGGAATCTCATGGTCTATTTTACCCTTGCATCTTTAGATCATCATCCATGTTTCATGATAACCCCTCAAGGGGATCCTCATCCATAGTCCTTTGCATCTCATTGATTTTCTTGCTTGCTTATTGCTTGTTCTCTCTAATTTGGTCATAATCTCGTTTTAGCTTTAATTACATTTAGTAGAGTAAAAATCCATCACTTGAGATCTTAGGCTAGATAATAGCTCGAAAAGGAGTAATAGGAGATCCTTAGCCCCGTGGAATACGATCCTCGCGTCTTCACGCGAGGTATTACTTGGTGATCCCGTACACTTGCAAGGAAGCAATCACTTGTCAAGGTGGACAAGTACATTTTTCCGGTTGACTTTATAGTGCTAGATGTCGATGAGGATGCGGATGTACCTTTGATACTTGGGAGACTGTTCTTGCGGACTTCCAAAGCACTGATTGGCATGGACGGCGGAGAGCTCACATTGAGAGTTGGAGATGACAAGCTCACATACCGCCTTGCTAAAGCCATGCGGCATTCTCTTGACTTCGATGATACTTTATACTTTCTAGACATTACTGATGAGATTGTTGATGAATACATGCAGGAAATGTTCAATCCGGATCCATATGAAGGTTTGTTCGACCAAGAGGAGGGCAATGAAAAAGTAATAATGCTTGCATCGACGGGAGAAGTACCATCTACCCCGGGGATCTTCAAGAAGGTGCTCCGGAAAATGAAGAGGGCTAGGAGACGCCACCGAAAACACTCCAAGGCTGTTGGAGACGTCCGTGAACCAAAGAAGTTGGATGAACCACTGCTAGGCGGTCCCAAGCCCGATAATACACCCTCTACCCTCAAGAGATTCTGCACATCATGCTTTCAAGCCATGGGTAAGAGGACAACCTTCATCTATGAACCCCCGTGAGGTAAGACAAGGTACGTCAAGCTTAGTGATGTAAAACAAGCGCATCTTGGGAGACAACCCAAGTGTTTACTGTTTTCTTATTTTTAGTTAGGTTGTTTGCATGAATAAATTGTTAAGTGTTGGTGTCTTCAATTTTATGATGCTTGTGCTGCGATTTAATTGTGGGAGACAACCCAAGTAATTCCGCACGGGCACGTGTACCGTACACGCCCGTGGAGTCGCCCGATTCCAACCCTATTTAAAGCCGATTCAACCCCGATTTTGGTATTCTTTTCTCCATCTTTTCCCCAACTTGCAAGAGGGCTTCGGCTAGGGTTTCGAGGGGTATTGGCCAAGGTTTTGGAGAAGTTCTACGGCTCCAACATCTTGATTAAATTAGGAAGAAGGTTGGTAGGAAAGCTTTGATAGAGCCATGTCCTATACCAGACGAAGGAATCCTTGGACGACGAGTAGAGGACTCTCCACAAGACCATCGACACGACCATCGAGGGGGTTTCTTTATGGATTCATTACTTTTACATTCAATTTCTTTGATTGTACTTAGCTCCATGGAGAGCTAAACCCCTAGTGGGTACTTGGGTGATTGTGAACCCTAGGATATACTCGTTTCATTGAACTTCTTTATTATGCTTTCAATAAATTGATGTTTATTGTGAGTTCCAACCTTGATTGCTTTATTGTATGAACATTTCCCCTAGAGTGACACTAGGGTTGAGAGTTCTTGTTGGTAACCTTGAGAATGAGTGACACACCACGGGCGTTAGACAAAGCTAGGTTGGAGAGGGTTGAGAGGGTGAGTCGAGAGGTACAGAAGCGTCCCCTTTCCCCTCCGACGTGATAGATTCTACCTCCGTTCCATGACTTTTTTGCGGCCATAATAGAGTGAATGGTCTAAGGGATAAACCTCCGCTGGGGCCTAGTTGCGCGTGCAATGGAGTGAAGCGTTGAGAGGATCTTAGTATCTAGGGCTTAATTGTGGCTAGGGACCTTCCGCCTGGACCAAAGGGTTAGGTCTATAATTAGGAAGCGATTTATCACTTTGAATCCCTAGAGCTCATTGCAACTCTATGCGAGTGCGAGGTGTTGAGATTGTTCGATTTCTCCTCCGGGACATGTATAGAGTTAGGCATAGTTGACCTTAGATTTGGGACTATGTATGTAAGGATTTCCATGACTCACCATGGCATTGATTAGGAAGTATAATAGAGAGTTCTTGCACTTGAGACGATTATCCTAGGTGAAGCATCATCCGAGTACCCCATCTTTATCGATTGCCTTACCTTTTTGTTTATTCTTGCTCTCTCACTTGTTGCTTTTATTGTTGAGAATTGAATCAATTTCACACTAATCACTATTGATCTTCCACATAGCTAGGAACCAAATTAAGTATTTTCACTCCCTACTCCCTGTGGATTCGACCCCGCTCACCCGGGATTATTACTTCGACAAACCCTTGCACTTGCGGGATATAAGCAAGGGGATCTTGTCAAGTTTTTGGCGCCGTTGCCGGGGAGTTAGGCGTTTAGAGATACTTTGCACTTTGTTTTCTTAGCTATTTCACTACACATTATATTCTATATCTTCTTATTCTATCATCGTTCTGATTTTCTTTTTCTTTACTTTTGGTGCAGCTCCAGGTTATAACCCGACGGAATCCATCAATATTGATTAAAGGAGACCCTGAGCTTGAACGTACACTTTGAAGGAAAGGGAAAGAACCTGTACAAGAACAGCCTAATCCATCTGATTTGGAAGTAGAAGGATCTGACAACATGGCAGAACAAAATGAGCAACAACGGACACTATCCGATTATGCCAGGCCTTCAGTTTTGGGGACACAATCGAGTATTGTGCGTCCCCCAATCACAGCTCAGAATTTCGAGCTAAAGCCGGCATTCATCCATATGCTGCAGCAGTCCGCACAATTCAACGGTTTGGCCGATGAGGATCTAAACAGTCTCATAGAGAGCTTCCTCGAGGTGTGTGACATGCTGAAGATAAATGGTGTGACGGATGATGCCATCAAATTGAGAGCCTTCCCATTTTCCTTAAAGGGGAAAGCAAAGCAGTGGCTCCACTCATTACCTAGGGCATCAATCACTACATGGGAGGAGATGGTAGAAGCTTTTCTAGCCCGTTATTTCCCTCCCGGAAAATCAGCAAAGCTTAGGAATGAGATCTCATCCTTTATGCAGTTGGAATTGGAGTCTCTATTTGAGACATGGGAAAGGTTCAAGGAACTCCTACGCAAGTGAATCCATACAGCAACACCTACAATTCAGGTTGGAAGAATCATCCCAACTTTTCATGGAGTAATCAAGGACCACAGAAGACCATGGGGCCATTGGGGTTCCAACAACAACAACAAGCCCCTCAAGTGGAAAACAGAATTTCAGGCTTGGAAACCCGAATGACGGATTTGGAGAAGCACTTGGCTAGATTTGTTTAATCGGCAAATACAAGGTTTGAATCAGTCGAGGCTACACTTCGCAATCACACCGCCTCCTTGCATAACCTTGAAAATCAAGTGGGGCAAATTGCGAAATCTCTTTCCGAAAGGCCACATGGAAGTTTACCAAGCAACACGGAAACCAACCCGAGAGAACATGTGAAGGCGATCGCTTTGAGAAGCAGTCATGAGGTTGAAGGGATGCTTCCGAGTGAGAAGCCGAAAGAACATGCACCCGAGGTCGTAGAGGTTGAGAAGGGAGCAAACAAAGAGAAAGAGGTGGCACCCCCACCTTTCAAGCCAAGAATCCCTTATCCCTCTAGATTAAAGAATGACCAAGGGGATGAATAGTATAAGAAGTTCCTGAGTTTGTTCAAGCAACTCCACATCAACATCCCTTTTGTTGAGGCTTTGGCTCAAATGCCTAAGTATGCGAAGTTCCTGAAAGGCCTATTGACCAACAAGAGGAAATTGGAGGAGAGTGCTTCAGTGGTGCTTGATGCTTCATGCTCGGCGGTGTTGCAAAAGAACATGTCGAACAAGAAGAAAGACCCGGGAAGCTTCATTATTCCGTGTAACATTGGCAACTTAGGTGAGGAAATGGCATTGGCAGATTCAGGGGCAAGTATCAACATCATGGCATATACTTTCTTCCAAAAGCTAGGCTTGGGTGAACCTAGGCCTACTCGGATGACTTTACAATTGGCGGACCGAACGGTACGACATCCAAGAGGCATCATTGAAGACGTGCTTGTCAAGGTGGACAAGTATATTTTTCCGGTTGACTTTGTAGTGCTAGATGTCGATGAGGATGCAGATGTACCCTTGATACTTTGGAGACCGTTCTTGCGGACTTCCAAAGCATTGATTGACATGGACGGTGGAGAGCTCACATTGAGAGTCGGAGACGATAAGCTCACTTACCGCCTTGCTGAAGCCATGCGGCATTCTCTCGATTTTGATGACACTTTGTATTTTCTAGACACTACTGATGAGATTATTGATGAATATATACAGGAAATGTTCAACCCGGATCCGTATGAAGGTTTGTTCGACCAAGAGGAGAGCAATGAAGAAGTAATGATGCTTGGTTCGACTGGAGAGGAAACATCTACCCCGAGAATCTTGAAGAAGGTGCTCCGAAAAATGAAGAGGGCTCGAAGACGCCACCAAAAACGCCCAAAGACTGTTGGAGACGTACATGAGCCAAGAAAGTTGGGCGAACCATTGTTAGGTGGTCCGAAGCCCGATAGTACACCCTCTACCCTCAAGAGACTTTGCTCATCATGCTTTCAAGTTATGGGTAAGAGGGCAACCTTCATTCATGAACCCCCGTGAGGTAAGCAAGATACGTCAAGCTTAGTGACATTAAACAAGTGCTTCTTGGGAGGCAAGCCAAGTGTTTACTGTTTTCGTACCTTTTAGTTTAGTTTGTTTGCATGAATAAATTGTTAAGTGTTGGTGTTTCAATTTTTCAGTGCTTGTGCTGCGATTTTATTGTGGGTTTTTAAAAGAATTCATTGTATGTTTTGTTGAGAATTGCCGAAGTTTGGTCGTTTGAGTTCTATTTTGTGTTTTTATCTGCTATATCTTGCACAATAGGGCAGGCTCTGAGTGTGTAAACATGTTCAGACTAGTTCTGCAGAGCCTGCAAGTTTTTCTAAGTCATCCAGAGAAAACACACGGGCGTGTGGAAATTCCACACGCCAGTGGATGTGTACTGTGAACTCTTCCAGAGAGGGCATAGGGGCGTGCGGCTGCCCCTGTGGATGACCATGCGACTAATGCACGCCCGTGGGTAATTTCCGCACAGGCGTGCGAATTCCTGCAGAGTTGGGTAGTTTTTCCCGAGAGCACACAGGGGCATGGACTCGCCCCTGTTGGCAACCTTGTGAATCACACTCGGGCGTGTGGTAATTTCCGCACGCCTGTGCGACGCTCTGCAGGTTGTTCCCTTCATCCCGAGAAAACAAAGAGGCGTCCGGCTGCCTCTGTGAATTGGGCTTGTGAATGTCCACGCCTATGGGGAATTTCCGCACGGGCTTGTGGAAGACTTGATATCTTTCTCGGATGTCCAGGGAAGCCACAGGGGCGTGCGTCTGCCCCTGTGGGTCTGGCGCATGGGCATGGATAATTTCCACACCCCCGTGGGAGATCGTTCTAAGTCAGTGAGAGTTTTTTTTTCCGAGAGCGCACAGGGGCGTGCAGACGCCCCTGTGGAGCTTTTGAAGTGAGGTACACGGGCGTGGGGAATTTCCACACGCCGGTGTGGATGCACAGAACGTCAAAATCGCGAGTTCTGTTTAAAATAGGGATGAGTTCTCTTCTTTTTCACGACTCCTTTTCACATGAAAACACTCTCACAACATTCTCCGAGTCCATTGCGCCAGTTTGGTGGGATTTTAGCAAGTTTTCAAGTCGGCTCTCTATTTTCTCATTTCTCCTCGTCGGTAAATTCATTTTCTTCATCTTCTTCGTCAATTCATGATTTCTATTGATTGATTTGGTTAACAATGCTTTGTTTCTTCAATTGGAACAATGATTTACATTTAGAACGAAGTTAGAGATATTATTGAGTTGTATTTTTGGATTGTTGATACCTGGCCGTGCGTTTCTCACGCCCCGTGAATCCACACAGGCGTGCGGAAATTCCACATGACCGTGTGGATTTCTGCAGTATTGTTTTATCAACTTGGTTGACTAATTTTGTTTAAATTTGGCAGATCATGGCACCTAGGTAAAGAAACAAACTGATAAGAGGCCACGTGAGTCATCCTCTGAGCCCGAGGGCATGTGATTTGCGATTCCCAAACATCAGGCCCGTTATGAGCACTTATCAAGAGTCCGCTTCGGACAGACTCGATTCCTGGACACAGCTATATTACGAGATCTTCAGCAGGGAGATGAGTTCGCTGATGAGGTTGAGGACCTTGTTTCAGAGGAGGGTTGGCGGCAGTTGTTGACGATTAGAGAGCCAGCTATCCGAGAGTTTGCACTGGAGGTGCTCTCCTCGTTTGAGTTTGATAGAGTGTATGCGAGCTTCAACAGTTTGGGCACCATTCGGTTCGAGTGTTTGGGACGCCACCATAGTTTGAGCATTACGCAGCTTTTTCCATACTACTTGGCTTATATGAGGAGCCATTCACAGATTCCGAGGAGTACGCATGACGTTGCCTCACGATTATCCCGGAACCTTAACCCCTACGAGAGCTTACGAGTGCTATGTGGTCGAGGTCGAGTACGAGTCGGGGTCTCCAAGGCCACGTGCCTTTCCCGGCTTGCCTCTGCGATATTTGCACGCAATCATGAGTAGGTCGGTGAATGGCCGTGGCGATAATCTCGGTGTCCCGAGCCGCCGATGGTTCTGTACTTGTACTCGATGGTAGAGCGCTGCACGATCCACTTAGGGCACATCTTGGCTGATTACATCAGACATCAGGGACAGTACACTAGACTGGGAGCGATCTCCTCGGGTCCTTACATTACGAGATTAGTGCTGGGCATGGGTCTCTTGGATTTGATTCGCGGGGCTGAGAAGACGAGTGTACCCGCTCCCCTGGGTCTAGAGACGATGCGGTTGATAGGCATGGTCCCCAGGGTTTGGACAGGGGTTTTTGCGTTAGTTCTACCAGCCCCAGAGATAGCTGAGGATGAGGGTGATGACGACGGAGCATCTCAGCCTGCCCCCGAGCCTCAGCCCGCATTGATGGACACCGAGGCACCTCCAGCGGCCGAGGAACCACCCCTAGTGCGTATGTTTTCACCTTCTCGAGCCAATGATCACTTTGAGAGGCTCGAGAATGCTATAGGAGTGGTCCGAGCCGAGGTTGCTGAGATTAGGGCTACGCAGGCCACTCAGTACACAGAGTTCATGGCGCGTTTTGTCATATTACAGTAGATCCAAGAGCGAGACGTTGCCTCATCATTCGTCCTGCAGCCGAGGACTCTTCAGGCACCGCCAGTACCTCCAGCACCTCCATCCTCGACCCCAGTACCAGAGGACCCACTATATGCTTCCACTTCTGCAGTAGCAGCAGCGAAGACCGAGAGCGGCTTCGACACTTGACCTTTCTTTTACTTTCATGCATTTTACTTTATCTTATTTTCTTGTTTTTAGACTTGTTCACTTAGAAAGGATTTTCCTTCTGAGTTTATGTTATTTTGCATTATCGAGTTGTATTCATTGCTTCATCTTTTATACACTCGAGTTATTTTTGTTTTTCTTGAGCTTCACTGAACCCCCTCGAGTATGCGTGCAGATGGTCTTGTCTTCTTGGAAATTGAGACTTAGTCATGGGCACGGCCAAGGTGCTTTGGCACTTGGCCGTGCGAGCTTCACAACCCGTTGGAACACTACTCCCAATGAATTAGCTTCATCAAACGCAACACTAGGAGTCAGGGGAGTATTGTTTTGATTGCTTCTCCCACATCTATTTTTGAATGATACATTTTGAGTGAGCTTGCATGTGTACATTGAGGACAATGTACAACTTAAGTGTGGGGGGGAGTTTCATAATGCGCACATCTTTTCTATTGTTCTTGATTGATATATGCTCACAGAGCCAATGGCGGTTCACCTTAGTTGTAATGTTTATATTCTTAAGTCTAGGAGAATTGTTAACATTGAATGTTTTTTTCATGCTCTAGTTCTTGCTTGAATTTTTAGGAATTTTTGCCCGATTTACACTTACTGCACTACTCACTCTTTGAACTCTATTGGATACTCATGTTTGATGTTAAAAGGACTAGTTATAGTTGTTTCTTGTGCAAATTCTGAAAAAAAAAAACATGAAAAAAAACATGGAAAATGTAAAGAAAAAGAAACAAAATAGTTTTATTGTGCTTGTTGGGTGGAAAAAGCTACCACCTATGAAGTATGAAGCTACTCTCATAAGTTGGATACTAGTTATGCCCTAAAGAGAAAGAGCTATCTCATGGGATGAGTGAAAGCTACCACCCCTGTAGAAATAGCTACCACCTCGAAAGTGTGAAAGCCACCTTATCGGCCGCTTGGGAAAGGGCTACCTTAGAGGATGTGTGAAGCTACTACCGTTTTTGAAATGTTCATTGTTTTCTTGTTGTAGATAAATAAGTCCCTTGCACTTAGAACTTTGAGGAGTATAACTTGGGGTGTTTAGAGTGAGTTCACACACTTACACGAAATTCGGGTTTGTTATCCTTTTTGATTCAAGTTTTTAGGTAGAGCATTGATTTTTCGTATTTAGTGTTGAAATTTTTCCTTACTTGTAGAATGCTATTTTTTTGTATACTTTGGTGAACCTAAGGCCAAGCACTTTCAACATTTTTCTTCATTGATGCACGAATGTTTTTAATGTTTGCTTGAGGGCAAGCAAAAAGCTTAAGTGTGGGGGAGTTTGATAAGTGCTTGTGCGATATGAATGCTGAGCGTTCATTCCTTATGTTGAGCATTACGTTTCTCGGGTTTTTTTACATTAATATGTGTTTTTTTATGTTACTTTTTATGCAGGTAGGGTTGTGAGGCGGAGTATGAAGGAAATAGGCCAATGTGGATCATAATGCACCTATTTCGGAGGAGATCTTGCTAAGGTTCAAACGCGAAGACATAGGTCAGGTGTGAGATGCTAGAGTGTGTGCCAACCTCCTCGTATTCAAGTGAGCACATTCATTTGGAGGGCACAAAGGCAGTCACACTCGAACATTCTGACTTATGCATATAAGAACAAGAGATCCACCAACATGTACATCATTGAAGAAGCAAGTGATTCACGACGTAAACGTGTGCCCGTTTGCGTTACCCCAATGAAAATATGGAATTCAGGAGTATTTTCGGCTGAGTACTGTTCACAGCCGGCCGAGAAATTAGAGAAACAGAGAATCCACACGGGCGCGTGTACCGTACACACCCGTGGAGTCTCCCGATTCCAGCCCTATTTAAAGCCGATTCAGCCCCGATTTTGTTATTCTTTTCTCCATCTTTTCCCCAACTTGCGAGAGGGCTTCGGCTAGGGTTTCGAGGGGTATTGGCCAAGGTTTTGGAGAAGTTCTATAGCTCCAATATCTTGATTCCATTAGGAAGAAGGTTGGTAGGGGAGCTTTGATCGAGGCATATCCTATACCGGACGAAGGAATCCTTGGACGACGAGTAGAGGACTCTCCACAAGACCATCGAGGGGATTTCTTTATGGATTCATTACTTTTACATTCAATTTCTTTGATTGTACTTAGCTCCATGGAGAGCTAAACCCCTAGTGGGTGCTTGGATGATTGTGAACCCTAGGATGTATTCATTTCATTGAACTTCATTATTATGCTTTCAATAAATTGATGTTTATTGTGAGTTCCAACCTTGAATGTTTAATTGTATGAACATTTCTCCTAGACTGACACTAGGGTTGAGAGTTCTTATTGGTAATCTTGTGAGTGAGTGACACACCACGAGCATTAGACAAAGCTAGGTTGGAGAGGGTTGAGAGGGTGAGTCGAGAGGTACCGGAGCGTCCCCTTTCCCCTCCGGCGTGATAGATTCTACCTCCGTTCCTCGAGTTCTTTGCGGCCATAATAGAGTGAGTGGTCTAAGGGATGAACCTCCGCTGGGGCCTAGTTGCGCGTGCAATGGAGTGAAGCGTTGAGAGGATCTTAGAATCTAGGGCTTAATTGTGGCTAGGGACCTTCCGCCTGAACCAATGGGTTAGGTCTACTTTTATGAAGAGATTTATCACTTGGAATCCCTAGAGCTCATTGCAACTCTATGCGAGTGCGAGGTGTTGAGATTGTTCGATTTCTCCTCCGGGACATGTATAGAGTTAGGCATAGTTGACCTTAGATTTGGGACTATGTATGTAAGGATTTCCACGACTCACCATGGCATTGATTAGGAAGTATAATAGAGAGTTCTTGCACTTGAGACGATTATCCTAGGTGAAGCATCATCCGAGTACCCAATCTTTATCGATTGCCTTACCCTTTTCTTTATTCTTGCTCTCTCACTTGTTGCTTTTATTGTTGAGAATTGAATCAATTTCATACAAATCACTATTGATCTTCCACATAGCTAAGAACCAAATTTAGTATTTTTACTCCCTACTCCCTGTGGATTCGACCCCGCTCACCCGGGATTATTACTTCAACAAACCCGTGCACTTGCAGGATATAAGCAAGGGGATCTTATCAGATCTACAGCAGGGAGATAAGTTCACAGATAAGGTTGGAGGCAGTTATTGTCGACTAGGGAGCCAACCATTCGTGAGCTTACACTTGAGTTCTTATCGTAATTCGAGTTCGATAGATCTTATGCGAGATTTGACAGTTTAGACACCATTCAGTTCAGACCATTTGGACATCACCATATCATGAGCATTACTCAGTTTTCAGTTCAGCTTGGCTTATACGAGGAGGCATTTACAAACACTAAGGAGTATTCCCAGTTATCGACAGATTACCCAAGAGCTTTGACCCCACAAAGAGCTTATAGAGCATTGTGTGGTCAGGGTCAGTATGAGCCGGCGGATCCAAGGCAACGTGCCTTTCCCGACCTGCATACCGATATTTACATGCTATTCTGAGCAGGTCGGTGAATGGTCATTGATGAGTGCGATCCGCAAGTACACGGAGTCGTCAAGTAATACCTCTCGTGCGAGCACGAGAGGGTCGTATTCCCTGGGCCCAAGGATCTACCCTTACTTCCTCTTCGCTTATTGTCTAGCCGACAGATTCAAAAGGTTTCTCTAATCTATTAATTTAAATAAGATAACTACAAGTGGAGACTAAAATACGGAGAGGGGTATAAAATCAGGGGAAAGGAACAGTCACGGATGCGGATTCCCTAGGGGCTACTAAAGTACACAGGATGCTAAGAATGTCATGCAATTGAAGGTTTGGACCTAGAGATTTCCTAGATTAGGTCAACCCGATGGTCACGGCCATTGACCCCTAATCCGGTATAAGTATTGACACAGAATTTCTTCTGATCAAATCCTCATACGATTGCATTAACAAGTGGGGAAATCCCTAATTAGAGCCGGAACACAACTTGGTCTAGCCCTAATAGTGGAGGGGTACAGAATACCCGATGGTCACGGCGTATTCGTACATGAATCCCTTCCAAACTTGGTGTGTCTAGTACAAGGGCGATGGTCACGCTACCAAGTACAACCCTAGCGGTTGGTTTACTGAGTTCTCATGTAAGCAACACATCAAATGCACCAAGAATGAATCTCAAAAACACAACAATTGCAATAAACAAACTTAAATCATCCAAATACACAAGTTCACCCCAAGGTTCACGGCGATCCGGTGACCTTGGGGTCTACTAGCTCTATACAAACAAATCCAAGCAACAAATCCATGCAAACAACTACAAATGGCATAATAAAAACTCCCTCAAACAATGGAAGAAGGAAGACAAGCCAAGCTAGGTGGAAAGGCTTTCCACGGACGCCCGCAATGGGAGGGCGGCTTCCCTCGTCGCTCTACAAACTCCCAAAGAAGAGATCGATGAAGATCTAGCCAAATCCGAGCTTCTCCCTTAGATTTCCCTTCTCCAAAACATGTAATCTTGCCTCCCAAAGACTGGTGAAAATCGGCTTGAAGAACTCTCCCAAAAACTCCCCTCTTTGCCCTAGAAGAAATCAGCTTCTTATATACCCCGTCAGTCCATGCGGGCTCTATGCGGGCGCATGGAGCCCGTGAAGCTCACAGCCAAATGCCCAAAAACCTGCCGATGCTACAGTGCTCAGCTACAGTGTTTTTACTACAGTACCGAGACTTGAGAATTCCCAGCAAACCTCACGGGCATCCATGCGGGCGCATGGAGCCCGTGAAACTCCCAGCCAAATGGCCGCAGCAAGAACAATGACCTGCTACAGTGTCTCTACAGTGCTGCTACAGTGCCGGGACCCCAAAAAAATCCGTTTTTGATGTCGAATTCATCCGATTTGCATTTTTGAGCATTGTTTGACTCATTTAAGACCTGCAACACTGAAATAACCAATTTAGACATAAAACGGGCATCAATTCGTTAACATGTTCACAAATAATACACGATTAATACATATAAAATACATACATTTAGGAGTTTATCAGTCATGGTGATAGCACTGGTGTCCAGAGCTGGCAGGAGCTTCTATACTTGTACCCGATGGTTCAGCATATACTGATTCATCTGGGCATATCATCACAGAGTACATCCGACATCAGGGGCAGTATGCCAGATTGGAAGCGATCTTCTCAGGCCCCTATATTACGAGACTGGTTTTGGGTATGGGTCTCTTGACCGTGATTCGCGGGGCTGAGAAGACGAGTAGACCTGCTCCCCTAGCCTGGAGACAATGAGATTGATGGGTATGGTCCGCAGGGTTCGGACAGGAGTTTATGCCTTGGTTCTATCAGCTCCAGAGATAATAGAGGAGGAGGGTTATGATGCCGAGACTTCATAGCCTATTCCTGAGCCTCCGCCGACACAGTTGGAGATCGATGCACCTCCGGTGGCGTAGGACCCAACCCCAGTACGCATGTTTTCACCATCTCGAGCCCATGATCGCTTTGAGAGGCTCGAGAATGCTGTGGGGGTGATACAGACAGAGGTCGCTGAGGTCCGAGCAGAGATTGCTGAGGTTCAGGCTGCGCAAACGGTACAGTACACAGAGTTCATGGCACGTTTTGACACGCTACAGCAGATTCTAGAGTGAGACATCTCCTAATCATTTGTCTTGTGGCCGAGGACGCCTCAAACCCCTCTACATCACCATCAACACCTCCACTGGCACCCTTTGACCTAGCACCAGCATCAGCAGCAGAGGAGCCAGAGCGCAGCACAGACACTTGATTTTGTTTTTTATTTCTTTACTTTTTACATTTCCTTTTGGACTTGTATACTCAGAAAGGACTTTCCTTCTGAGTTTATATTTTCATTTTGTTGTCTCGAGTTGTATTCACTTCTCTATCCTTTATATACTCGAGCTGTTTTTGTTTAATTGAGCTTCACTGAACCCTCTCGTGTATGCGTGCAGATAGTCTTGTCATCATGGGAATTGAGAACTTGTCATAGACACGGCAAAGGTGCTTCGGCACATGGCCATGTGTGCTTCACAACCCGTTGGAACACCACTCCCAACAAATTAGCTCTATCAAATGCAACACTAGGAGTCAGAGGAGTATTGTTTCAATTGTTTCTCCCACATTTATTCTTGATTTATATACATCATGAGTGAGCTTGCATGTGTACATTGGGGACAATGTACAACTTAAGTGTGGGGAGGGGGGAGTTTCATATTGCACACATCTCTTTTATATTAGTTTTGATTGTTATACATGCTCACATAGCCAATGGCGGTTCACCTTAGTTGTAATGATTGTATTCTTGGGTTTAGGTGGAGAATTTTTAACATTGAATGTCTTCATGCTCTAGTTCTTGCTTGAATTTGTAGGAATTTTTGCCCGATTGACAGTTGTTGCACTACTCACTCTTTAAACTCTTTTGGAAACTCATGTTCGATGTTAAAGTGTCTAATTATTGTTATTTCTTTTGTTATTTGTGGAAAAAAAGAAAAATGAAAAGAAAGAACAAAATAATTTTGATGTTTAGTTGTGCTTGTTGGGTGGAAAGAGCTACCCCTATGTAGTATGAAGCTACTCTCATAAGTCGGATACTAGTTATGCCCTAATGAGAGAAAGAGCTATCTCATAGGATGAGTGAAAGCTACCACTCCGGTAGAAAGAGCTACCACCTCGAAAGTGTGAAATCCACCTTAGCGGCCGCTTGGGAAAGGGCTACCTTAGAGAATGTGTGAAGCTACTACCATCTTTAAAATTTTTGTTACTTTCTTGTTGTAGATAAATAAGTCCCTTATACTTAGAGCTTTGAGGAGTATACCTTGAGTTGACTTGAGTGAGTCCACACACTTACACGATTTCGGGTTTGTTGTCCTTTTTTATTCAAGTTTTTAGCTAGAGCATTGGTTTTTCGTATTTAGTGTTGAAATCTCCCTTACTTGTAGAATGCTCTCTTTGCATGCTTTGGTGAACCTAAGGCTAAGCACTTCCAATATTTCCTTCCTCTATGCATACAATGTTTTAATTTTTGCTTGAGGACAAGCAAAAGCTTAAGTATGGGGGAGTTTGATAAGTGCTTGAGTGATAAGAATACTCTTTCCTTATGATAAGCATTACTTTTATCGGGTTTTAACGCTAATATATGTGTATTTATGTTACTTTCATGCATATAGGGTTGTGAAGCCGAATCTTATAGAAAGAAGCCAATGTAGATCGTGAGTGCACCATTTGGAGGAAATCTTGAGAAGGTTCAAACGCGAAGACATAAGTCGGGTTCAAGATGCTAGAATGTGTGCCAACCTCCTTGTATTCAAGCTAGAACAATGATTTGGAGGAGCACAGAGGCAGTCACATTCTAAGTATTCTGGCTTGTGCATGTGTAACAAGATCTCCACCAACGCGGTCGTTCATTAAAGAAGCAAAGTGATCTACGACGTAAATGTGTGCCCGTTTACGTTACCTCGATGAAAACATGGTTTCGGGAGCATTTTGGACCGGCACTGTAGCAGGGCACTGCAGCAAACTACTGTAGCAGGTACTGTTTACGGCTGGCTGAAGAAGGAGTTATCCAAAGAAGCCACAACGACGTGTGGAAATTCCACACGTCTGTGCATTAAATCCACACGGACCGTGTGAAATATTCACATGGGCGTGTGGATTCCCGATTCCAGCACTATTTAAGGTCGATTTCAACCCCAATTTCAGGATTCTTTTCTCCATCTTTTCCCCAACTTAAGAGATCACTGCAACTAGGGTTTTGAGAGGTATTGACTAGGGATTGGGAGAGGTTCTATGGCTCCGACATCGCGCTCCGTTTGGAAGAAGGTTAGTGGGAGATCTTTTGTCGGAACCGATCTGGCGAGGTGTATCCTAGGCCGGACAAAGGGACGCTTGGACAAGTAGAGGACTCTCCACAAGACCATCGTCATGACCATCGAGGGGGTTTTCTATGAATTCTTTAATTTTACATTCGATTTCATTGATTATAATTAGCTCCATGGAAAGCTAAACCCCCTAGTGGGTACTTGGATTGTGAACCCTAGGATGTAATTGTTCCTTTGAACCTTTTTATTATGCTTCCATTAATTGATGTTTTTATTGAGTTCCAATCTTGAATGCATTGATTGTATGAATACTCCCTTAGAGTGACACTAGGGTTGAGAGTTCTTGTTGGTAACCCTTGTGAGTGAGTGACATACCACGAGAGTTAGATAAAGCTAGATTATTGAGGTTTGAGAGGGTGAGTCGAGAGGTAACGGAACGTCCCCTTTCCCCTCTGGTGTGATTTATTCTACCTCCAATTCCTCGAGTTCTTTGCAGTCATAGTAGATTGAATGGGCTAAGGGATGACCTTCCGATGGGGCTTAGTTGCTAGTGCAATGGAGTGAAGCGTTGAAGTGATTTTAGCATCTAGGGCTTAATTGTGACTTGGGACTTTCCGCCTGGACCAAAGGATTAAGTCTAAATATAGGAAGAGGATTTATCACTTGGAATCCCTAGAACTTAATGCAATTCTATACTGGTGTGAGATTGAGAGATTGTTCAATTTCTCCTCCAGGACATGTATAGGGTTAGGCATGGTTAACCTTAGATTTTGGACCATGTATTAAAGGATCTCCACGACTCATTAATACATTAGTTAGGAAGCATATTAGAAGGTTTTTGCACATAAAATGATTGTCCTAGGCGGATCAATATCCGAGTACCCCATTTATATTGATTGCCTTATCTCTCCTTTACTTGCTCTCTCTCTCTTATCTCTCTTACTTTTGTTTGCATTACATCTTGTCACACAAATCACTATTCATACTTTGCTAGTTAAGAAACAATTTAAGTATTTTTTACTCCCTACTCCTTGTGGATATGATATCGACTCACCTGGGATTTTATTACTTCGACAAACTCGTGCACTTGCAGGACACAGGCAAGGGGCGTTGTCACGCACTTCCAAGGCTCTTATTGATTTGGATGGCAGGGAGTTGGCTTTACGAGTTGGGGATGATAAACTTACATATCGCCTCGCCGAAGCCATGAGACATTCTCTAGATTTTGATGATACTCTTTACTTTCTTGACACTACCGATGCACTAATAGATGAATATGTGAAGGAAATGATGTGTCCGGACCCGTGCATGGGTTACTTGACCAAGAAGTGAAGGACGAAGAAGTTTTGATGCTTGGTCTAAAGGACAAGGTGCAACCTACCCCGGGGATCATAAAGAAGATGATCCAAAAGATGAAGCAAGAAAAGAGATGCCACAAGAAACGCCCAAGACAAATGGCGATGTGCAAGAACAGAGTAACGGTGATGAACCCTTGTGTGGTAACATACTCGATAACTCCCCCTCTACCTTGAAAATATTATGTTCATCATGCTTTTAGGTTATGAGTAAGAGGGAAACATTCATTTATGAGCCCCCATGAGATAAGAAGAGGTATGTCAAGCTTAGTGGCGTTAAACAAGCGCTTCTTGGGAGGCAATCCAAGTCTTTACTATTTTTCTAGGTTTTAGTTTACTGCTTGCATGAATAAGAGCTTGAGTGTTAGTGTCTTAATCTTTTACATGCTATCGCTGTGTTTTTCTTGTGGATTATTGATGTTTTAGTGTGCGCAATTATGATTGGCAAAGTTTCTCGGACGTTTAAGCATGTTTTTCATGATTCTCTAGTCAATTTTGCATAGGGTAAGCAGGCTCTGTATGTGTATAAGTATGCAGAAATTTTCTGCAGAATCTGTAATTTCTTCTAAATCATCTAGAGAAGACATACGGCGGCATGGAATTTCCACAAGGGCGGGTGTTTCTGTTCAGAGCTCAACTGCTCTATCCCGAGAAGACATAGGGGCGTGTGAATGCCCTTGTGAATGACCTTGTGACGGTTACACGCCTGTGGGTAATTTCCACATGGGCGTGTGTTTCTCTGCAGAGTTCAGAGCTCTATCCCGAGAAGACACAGGGGCGTGTGTCTGCCCCTGTGGATGACCCTGTGAATTATACACAGGCGTGGGTAATTTCCATACGCCCATTTGAAACTCTGCAAAGAGTTCTTATCCATCCTGAGAAGTCACAGGGGTGTGTGAGTGGCCCTTGTGAAGATCCACGGCCGTGTGGAATTTTCACACGGGAGTGTGAAACACTTAGAGAAATTTCTCCGATGGACAGAGAAGCCACAGGGGCGTGTGGGTGCCATTGTAGGTCGGGCACACGGGCATGGGTAATTTCCGCACACTCGTGTGGATGTGTAGAATGCCAAGAGATGAGGCTTTTCATTAAAATCTATTCGTGTTTCTTCGTCTTTAAACTCCTAAATACTCAGAGAACACATCCTTGCACTCTCCTGATTCCTCACCATCGTTTAGAGGGATTTCACTAGAGTTTTCCAGCCGATTTCAAGTTTTTCATCCTTATCTCGTTAGTAAACCCTTTTCCTCTTTTTCTTTGCTAAATCTTGATTCCTTTTGTTTAAATCTGGTGAATGTTAAATGGTTAGTGCATGCTTTTAGAATGGTTTAGAATAAATTTTAGATGTATTTTTGAGGATTCTGCATAGAGGCCGTGCTGTTTTCACGCCCCGTGAATCCACAAGTGCGTGTGGAATTTCTGCAGTATTATTGCCTTGAGTAAATTTGATCGATTTCTTTCTCAATTCTTGCAGATATGGCACCTAGATCAAAGAAGCAAGCCGAGAAGCATCCCAGGGAGGATTCCCCGGAGCTTGAGCACTAGGAGTTTGCTATTCCCGAGCATCAGGCTTGCTTCGAGCATTTGTCTAAGTTGAAGTTTGGACAGACTCATTTCCTAGATGTGAGTGCATCCAGGAAGATTTAGTTGGCCGATAACATAGCAGATGAGGTTGAGCAATTGCTTGCCGTGGGGAGTTGGCGTCGTCTGTTACTGATTCGTGTGCCAGCCGTTCATATGAGTTCTTTGCAATCACAATAGAGTGAAGTGTTAAAAGACAAAATTCGCTGGGTTTAGTTGTGCATGTAACAGAGTGAAGTATTGAAGTAATCCTTAGTATCTAGGGCTTAATTGTGACTAGGGGTCTTTCACCTGGACAAAAGGGTCAGATCTATGTTAGGGAATAAGGTTTATCACTTGGTGTCCCTAGTGCTTTAAGCAACTTTGCACAGTGTGACGTGTTGAGGTTGAGTGATTTCTCCACCGGGGCATAGTGTAGGGTTAGTCACGGTTGATCTTAGGTTTGAGACCGTGTATTTTAGGATTTTCACAACTTATTAAGCTTCAGTTAGGAGACATAATAGTTGGTTTTGCACTTGAAGCAATAGTCCTAGCGGGTGCAATGTCTGGGTGCCCCACTTTCTATCGATTGCCTTTCCTCTCATTTTTTATAGCATCTCTCTTTCTTGTTCTTTTTATTTCTTTCTATATTGATATTGTTTACACTATTATCGATCCATCTTCACTTTCATTAAATAGCAATCGTTGTGTTTCCTGTGGATATGACTACCTACTCACCAGTGTATTATTACTTCGACAAACCCATGCACTTGCTATACATATGCAAAAGGTGTTGTGTCAATGGTGTGAGCCAATGTCCGTTCACCTTAAATGTACCCTTCTCAGGATGGGTGATTTCAACAGCCCCATAGGGTGATACTCGAGTTACAGTATGTAGACCAAACCATCTAGAATTAAGCTTCCTCGGAAACAATCATATGAGAGAATTGAACAACATAACCTTGTTACCTACTTTGAACTCTTTCGGATTCTTGATATGTGACACACCCCTTGCATGTGACCCGCAAGTGCACAAGTTTGTCGAAGTAATAAATCCCAGGTGAGTGGGGCACCATATCTTCATGGAATAAGCAATAGAAACACCAAGATTGCTACTTAACTAAGTGGAGATGAAACAATGATGGTGTGGATAAAGATCGATGCAAACAAACTAAAGAAAATAAGAAAGAGAGGTACAATAGAATAAGAGGAAAGGCAATCGATAAAAGTGGGGTACTTGGATATTTTTCCTCCTAGGATTATTGCTTCAAGTGCAAAACCAACTATTATGCTTCTTAACTAATGCTTAATGAGTCGTGGACATCCTTAAATACACGATCCCAAACCAAAGGTCAACCGTGACTAACTCTACACTGTGCCCCGGTGGAGAAATCAACTAGTCTCAACACCTCACACTGTGTAAAGTTGCAAGAAGCTCTAGGTATTCCAAGTGATAAATCATATTCCTATATGTAGATCTAACCCTTTGGTCCAGGCAAAAAAAACCCCTAGTCACAATTAAGCCCCAGGTTTTAATGTCACTTCAACACTTCACTCTATTGCTCAAGCAACTAAGCCCCAACGGAGTTCATCCCTTAGCCCTTCACTCTATTATGACCGCAAAGAACTCTTGGAATGTGGAGGTAGGTTAAATCACATCGGAGGGGAAAGGGGATGCTCTTCTATCTCTCGACTCACCCTCTTGACCCCTCTCCAATCTTGCTTTGTCTAACCCTCATAGTGTGTCACTCACTCACAAGGATTACCAAGATAGACTCTCAACCCTAGTGTCACTCTAACGGAGAAATCATTCAACAAGAATTGAAGGTTGGAACTCAATTAAAGACATCAATTAAGGAAAACATAATAAAAGGTTAATGAAACAACATCCTAGGGTTCACAAATCCAAGTACCCACTAAGGGGTTTAACTCTTCATGGAGCAAGATACAATCAATAATGAAATCGAAAGTAAAAACATGTAATCCATAGGAAAACCCCCACGGTATTCGAGTTAATTGTCTTGTGGAGTAGCCTCGTCCTCTCCAAAGGTCCCCTTGTCAAGCCAAGGGCACACCTCACCAGATCGGTGCCGACGAAAGCTCCCCCAATAACTATCTTCTAAGAGAAACGTGATTTCAAAGCCGTAGAACCACTCCAAAAGCCCTGCCAAAGCCTCTCTAAACCCTAGCCGCAAGCCTCTCAAAAGATGGTGAAAAGATGGAAAGACAGATGAAAGATGGATACCCAAATCGGTACAAGTCGCGGCGTTATAAAGGGATGGACTAGGGCATCTACACGGGCGTGTGGAATTTCCACACACCCCTGTGGATTTCTGGAAATCTGCTTTTCTTCACGCTATGAACAGTAACTGCTACAATACTTTACTACAGTGCCTGTTATAGTACTCCACCAAAATAATCCTGAATCCATACTTTTCATCGAGGCAATATAAATGGGCACACATTTATGCCGTAGATCACATCGCTTCTTCAATAAAAGGTCTCATTGGTGAAGATCTTGCTATCATTACACAAGTCGGGATACGCAAATGTTACTGCCTTTGTGCCTCTCCAAACCATTGTAATTGCTTGAGCGCATGGAGGTTGGCACACATTCACGTATCTTCAATCACAACTTGTGTCTTCACATTTGTTCACTGCAAAACTTCATCAACAAAGTACAATCACAATCCACTTTGGCTTCTTTCTTTCATAATTGGCTTCATAACCCTACATGCACGAAAGTTCACAAATACACATGCATTAGCGCTAAAACCTGATAAAAGCAATGCTCATTGTAAGAAAAGAATACTTCATATTACTAATAGACAAGCACTTATCAATATGCTAGTCATGCCACTTCTGAATTCTTTCCTTGTAAATTCTAGTACTCTCATATGCCTTAAACCTCCTTTCATCCAACTCATTGAGTTAAAGCATTCTTTGTTCCCCCACTTTGCTCAAGTCAAAATTCATTGCCTTGATAGCCCAATATGCTTTGTGCTCAAGTTATACATGCAAATGACATGATTTACAATAAACCAAGTTATAGTGGTGGTCCCTATCGGAGTCTTGTATGCTATTCGGTGAGCTCAAATTGTGTCATCCAATCGTTTGGCCAATCCCACTTTCCTTGTTCCACTAATTTTGTCAAGATTCTCTTGAGCTCTTTGTTATTGACCTCCAATTGACCACTAGTCTATAGGTGGTAGGGAGTAGTGAGGCGATGATGCACTCCATAATACTTCAATACCTTTCCAAGATGAGTGTTGTAAAAATGAGTTCCTCGATCACTGATAATAATCCATGGGGTTCCAAATTGGGTGAACAGCCTCTTCAAAAATTTCACTACAGGTCTAGCATCATTAGTAGGCAAAGCCTAAGCCTCCACCCATTTGGAGACATAATCAATGGCCACTAGAATATATTGATTACCATTGTATTTCGGAAACTGCCCCATAAAATCAATGCCCACACATCAAATACCTCGCAAAATTGCATTGGATTTTGAGGCATTTCATCCAGTCGAGAAAGATTTCCTTCTCTTTGACAATTATCGCATCGAAGAACAAACTAGTGTGCATCTTGAAACAAGATCAGCCAATAGAATCCGGCAGCCAAGGCCTTCTCAGCAGTTCTACTTGAAGCATAATACCCTCCAACCGGCCATGAGTAACAATGTGCAAGGATGTCCCATCCTTCTTCCCGTGATACATATCTCCGACCACATGATCTGCACAAATGTGAAACAGGAATGGATCCTCCCAATCTAATTCCTTAAATTACTAAAGAACTTTTTCTTTTGTTGGAAGGTGAGTCCTTGCTTACGAACTTTCCCCAATAGATAATTTGCAAAATCCACAAACCATGCAGTGTCGTTTGATGCCAAACTTTGTCCTTCACAACCATGGAGTGTCGAGGAATATAAATATTCCTCGAGAAAGAAATCGTTAATTTCTCTATTTGATGACTCTTGTCCTTGACAACCCTCTAAACAAGACAAATGGTCTGCAACCATATTTTTGGTACCTCTCTTATCTTTTATCTCTATGTCAAACTCTTGCAAAAGCAAAATCCATTGAATCAACCTTGGTTTAGCATCAGCCTTGTTCATGAGATAATGAAGTGCTTAGTGATCTATAAATACAATGACTCTAGATAAGATGAGGTACAGTCTGAACTTATCAAAGGCAAACACGACTGCCAACAACTCTTTCTCTGTGATAATGTAATTATCTTGAGCACTTATGAGGGTCTTAGTAGCATAATATATTCGTTGGAATTGTTTACTCTTCCTCTGGCCCAAAACTGCTCTAATAACATAATCACTCGCATCACACATGAGCTCGAATGCTTCGTTCCAATTCGGTGTGATCAAAATTGGTACTTGCACTCATTTCTCTTTTAACAAATTAAAAGCAACCAAGCAATCATTTCCGAAATCAAAGAGAGCATTCTTTTCAAGGAGTTTTGTCAACAGTTGAGTGATTTTCGAAAAATCCATGATGAACCACCTGTAGAAACCCACATGCCCCAAGAAACTACGAACTCCTTTCACATTTGTTGGTGGAAGAAGTTTATCTATAAGTTCAATTTTCGCCTTATCTACTTCCATCCCCAATTGGGAAATCTTGTGACCAAGGACAATGCCTTCTTGGACTATGAAATGACACTTTTTCCAATTAAGAACGAGATTTGTCTCTTCACATCTTACCAACACTCTCTCCAAATTTCTTAAACAATGTCGAAGGAATCCCCAAACACTGAGAAATCATCCATGAATACCTCCATGATATCCTCTAGAAGATCATAAAAAATAGCAGTTATGGAACGTTGGAATGTCACCGGTGTATTGCACAACCGGAAAAGCATTCTTCTATAAGCAAAATTCCCGTAGGGACAAGTAAATGTCGTCTTCTATTGATCTTCTGGGGCGATAGGGATATGGAAGTATCCTGACATACCAGAAAGGAAACATCTTATGCCAGGCCAATTGCTCTAACATCTAATCAATAAACGACAATAAAAAATGATCCTTTCGAGTTGCATCATTTAACCTCTTGTAATCAATGCAGACGTACCAACCAGTAACTGTCCTAGTTAGAATGAATTCATTTCTTTCATTTCTCACCACTTTCATCCCTCTCTTCCTCGGGACTACTTGAGTTGGACTCACACAAGCACTATCAGAGATGGGGTAAATAATTCGTGCATCCAACAGTTTTACCATCTCTGCCTTGACAACTTCCTTCGTGTTCGGATTCAACCTTCTTTGAGGTTGAATCACAAACTTTTAATTGTCCTTCATTAGGATCTTATGAGTGCAAAATGAGGGATTGATTTCCTTTATATCAGAAATCTTTCAAGCAATGGCAGATGTATGTCTCTTCAACATGTTCACAAGCTTGTCCTTCTGATCTGTAGAAAAATTTGAATCTTTAATGACAAGGAGCTTGGACCCTTATGCTAGAAAAGTATACTCCAAATGTTCACGTAACACCTTGAGTTTCAAATCGTGTGGCTCTTCGATGGATAGTTGCAGTCTGTTCTCCTTTAGTCTATCAATATCCTCGAAATGCGTTGGATCTTGCTAGAGGACATGGTCTGAACTGCCCTCTTGTTCTTGTGGGTCTGAATGATCTTCAATACTCTCCACATTTTCTGCCTCACAAGTTTCACTGCTTGCAATTACGACCCTCAACGAAAAAATTTCTTACCTTTGTTCTTGATAAAAAGAATCGAACTAAGCAAGTACCTTTTTCCAAATTTTCTTCCAAATAATAGCTCATAGATGGCAGTTGATAATTGGTTGTGTGTTAAGAATGTGAAGTATTCTTTCGTTACGATGACTATTACTTTTATAAGATTTTAGCGCTAATACATGTGTATTTGTGTTACTTTCGTGCATGTAGGGTTGTGAATCAAATATGAAAGAAATAAGCCAAAGTAGATCATGGATGCACTGTTTGATGAAATCTTGGAATGAACAAATGTGAAGACACAAGTTGTGCTCAAAGATACGTGAATGTGCGCCAACCTCCATGTGTTCAAGCAATTACATTAATTTGGAGGGGACAAAGGCAGTCACACTTGCGTATTCCAACTTGTGCAATGATAGCAAGATCTTCACCAATGAGGCCATTTATTAAAGAAGCAACACGATCTACAGAATAAACATGTGGCCACTTATGTTGCCTTGATCAAAAGTGTGGATTCGGGAGTGTTTTTTGGCGGAGTATTGTAGCATGTTACTGTAGCAAATCAATATAGCAATTTACTGTTCACAGCTCACAGAAAATCAGAATTCCAGAGAATCCACACGGGCATGGGGAAATTGCCCATGCCCATGTCGATGCCCGATTCCAGCCCTACTTAAGCCGCGAATTAGCCTGATTTCAGGATCCTTCTTTCCATCTGATAAGTGTCTAAATGTAGGTGTTTTCATATATATATCGTATGCACTTTGCATGTATTTTGTGAGGTTTGATGCCCGTTTCGCGCTTAATCGTCTATTATTTGCTTTGTAGGGCATATGGAAGCCATGGAGAACAAGAAGATATCATTTTGGCAAAAAGAGAAGAAAAGCAGAATTTCATACTACCCACATACTACCCGAGTATGGGGGCAGTATGCACTGTATGCAAAACTGGATTGATTTGGTGTTCGTCCCGATTTCCATACTACCCGATGATACGGGGCCGTATGGAGGCCGTATGCACCCCGTATGGAACGCGAATCTAGGGTTTCTGAGTATTATACGACCCCAATACGACCCCTATACGGCCCGTATGCCTCGGGGGGTATATATACTCACTTTTAGGGCTGATTAGAAAACTTTTTGCTGGCCGACTTTTGGGAGATCATTTGGGAGATTTTGGGCGACCTTGGGGAGGAGAAGAAGGGCAAGAAAGCTAGAAGATCATTCAAGCCCAAGGTCCAAGGCTCTCAAGGCAATAAGGCAACATCATTCAAAGGGGAGATCGATCACAACTTGAAGGAAGGAGAACCACGGCTAGAGGAAGCGTCATTCGGCATTCCTTTGGCGGGGGAAGCGTCATTCGGCATATTCTCGCCTCATCCTTCACCATTTCATCTAGGGAGTGTCATACTATGTCTTTGTTTCATGTTTTGCTTGATTGTATGCTTTGTTATGAGATGATGACACACTAAACCCCCAAGGCCACCGGGTGTTGGTGAACCTTGGGTGGTTTTATCATGTATTTTGGATGATTACTTGTTAATTCTATGCTTGGGTATTTTTGAGATCTAATCCATTGTTTTCATGCTAAGTGTTACACCAAGGAGAAATCCGTAGATCTTTTATGAATGATGCATGTAGATGTGACTTGCTTGCATGTATTAGGTCATGAATGGATTAGAAGGGGATACTTGTATCATCATGCCGAGAAATCGGGTGTTTGGTAGCCCTCCATGTAGGTTTAATCCGAAGAAGAGTAGGTTTATTCCTAAGCGAGATATCCTTGTACTTAATGAAATCGTAGGAATGTAGATTTGGAAGAAATTCCTATCTATGTTCGTATGGGATTAGGGTTCAATCGCCGAGAAATTGGGGTTGTTCTAATCTTGGAATCTCATGGTCCAATTTACCCTTGCATCTTTAAATCATCATCCATGTTGCATGATAACCCCTCAAGGGGATCCACATCCATAGGCCTTTGCACTTCATTGATTCGCTTGCTTGCTTATTGCTTGTTCTCTCTAATTTGCTAGCAAATCTTGTGTTTAGTTTTATTTTTATTTAGTAGAGTAAATCCTTCACTTAAGATCTTAGGCTAGATAATAGCTCAAGAAGGAGTAATAGGAGATCCTTAGCCCCGTGGAATACGATCCTCGTGTCTTTGCATGAGGTATTACTTGGCGATCCCGTACACTTGCGGGGAAGCATTCACCATCTTTTCTCCATCCTTTGAGAGGCTGGAGACTAGGGTTTAGAGGGGCTTTAACAAGGCTTTTGAAGTAGTTCTACAGCTTCGACACTCCATTTCTCTTGGAAGATAGTTATTGGGGGAGCTTTCGTCGGCACCGATCCTGCGAGGTGTGCCCTAGGCTTGACAAGGGGACCTTTGGAGACGATGAGGCTACTCCACAAGACCATCGACATGAATACCGAAGGGGTTTTCTTATGGATTACATGTTTTTATTTTTGATTTCATTACTGATTGTATCTTGCTCCATGGAGAGCTAAACCCCCTAGTGGGTACTTGGACTTGTAAACTCTATGATGTTATTGTTTCATTGACCTTTTACTATGATTTTCTTAATTTATGTCTTTAATTGAGTTACAATCTTGAATGCTTATTGAATGATTTCTTCCTTAGAGTGACATTAGGATTGAGAGTCTATCTTGGTAGCCTTTGTGTATGAGTGACACACCATGAGGGTTAGACAATGCTAGATTGGAGAGGGTTGAGAGGGTGAGTCTAGAGGTAGCGGAGCGTCCCCTTTCCCCTCCGGTGTGATTTATCCTATCTCCATGTTCCTAGAGTTCTTTGTGCTCACAATAGAGTGAAGTGCTAAGAGAGGAACTCCGCTGGGGCTTATTTGCGTAAGCAACAGAGTGAAGCATTGAAGTAATCCTTAGTATCTGGGTATTAATTGTGACTAGCGGTCTTTCGCCTGGACCAGAGGGTTAGATCTATATATAGGAATAGGGTCTATCACTTGGAATCACTAGTGCATCTTACAATTGTACACAGTGTAAGGTGTTGAGACTGAGCGATTTCTCCGCCGAGGCATAGTGTAGAGTTAGTCATGGTTAACCTTAGGTTTGGGACCGTGTATTTTAGGATACCCACGACTCATTAAGAATCAGTTAGGAGATATAATAGTTGGTCTTGCACTTGAAGCAATAGTCCTAGGGGGAGCAATGTGAGAGTGCCCCACTTTCTATCGATTGCCTTTCCTCTCATTTTATCGTCCCTCTCTTTCTTATTTCTTTTAATTCTTTTCACATCAATTTTATTCACACTATCATTGATTCATCTTCATCATAGTTAAATAGCAATCTTGGTATTTCTGATTACTATTCCCTGTGGATACGATACCCCACTCATCTGAGAATATATTACTTCGACAAACCTGTGCACTTGCAGGTCACACGCAAGGGGCGCTGTCAAGTTTTTGGCACCGTTGCTGGGGAATACACATTTTGGAAACACTTTGTACTTTGATACTTTAGCTATTCATCATTTATTCTATTTCATATCTTCTTATTCTATCATCATTTTGATTTGTTTTTTTTTCTTTTGTAGCAACTCTAGGTTATAACCCAAGGAAACCCTTCGACGTTGGTGGAAGGAAATTCGGACATTGAATGAAGAATTCATAGAAAGGGTAAAGAACCTGTACAAGAACAGTCTAATCAAGCTGAGTAGAAGGTGGAGGGTCAGATCATATGGTGGAATAGAATGAGCAATAGACGATACTCTCAGATTATGCCAGACCGTCAATTTTGGGTACACAGTCTAGTATTATGCGGCCACTGATTACGGCTCAAAAGTTTGAGCTAAAGCCGGCATTCATCCACATGTTACATCAGTCCGCACAGTTTAATGGTTTGGCTGATGAGGATCCAAACAGTCACATAGAGAATTTCTTGGAAGTGTGCAACAAGCTCAAGATCAATGATCTTACGGATGATGCCATCAAGTTGAGAGCCTTCCCATTTTATTTGAAAGGAAGAGCAAAGCAATGGCTACATTCATAACCTAGAGCATCGATTACTACATGGGAGGAGATGGTAGAAGCTTTTCTTACTCGATATTTCCCTCCCGAAAAATCTGTGAAGCTTATGAATGAAATATCCTCCTTCGTGCAAACATAATTGGAGTCTCTATTTGAGACATGGGAGTGGTTTAAGGAGCTCCTGCGGAAATGTCCTCAACATGGGTTTCCCGAGTGGATGATTATTCAGACTTTTTATAACGGGTTGAACCCTAGCACAAGGCAGTTACTTGATGCAGCAGCCGGAGGCACTTAGTTAGCTAGACCCCCAGAGAACCATGATCATTGATTGAAGAAATTGGTTTGAATAGCTACCAATGGAATACAAGAGAGAAGAAGAAAGTGGCCGGTCTCCATGAGATTGATGCGGTTACATCGCTGGCGGCACAAGTGGAGTTATTGACCAAGAAGTTAGATACTCTAACTTCTCCTAGATTGGCGGCCGTGACGAATGTAATGGATGTGGAGGAGGCCATGCTCCATCCGATTACCCGATAGCTATTGGTGGTACATCCTCTGTGGAACAAGTTGTTTTATATGTAATGCGATGAGGGACCAAGGAAATCCATATAGCAATACCTACAATCCGGGTTGGAGGAGCCATCCGAACTTTTCTTGGAATAATTAAGGGCAACAAAAGGCCAAGGTACCACAGTTTCCAACAACAACAACAAGCCCCGAAAATGGAGAATCGAGTTTCTCGCTTGGAGACCTAAATGACTAACTTAGAGAAAGCTTTAACACGATTCATCCAATCATTGAATACAAGATTCCAATCAGTTGAAGCTACACTTCGCAACCACACCGCGTCATTGCACAATCTAGAAAATCAAGTGGCGCAAATTGTGAAGTCATTGTCGGAGAGTCCACAAGGAAGCTTACCTAGTAATACCGAAACCAATCCTAGAGAACATGTGAAGGTGATCACTTTGAGAAGTGGTCATGAGGTTAAAGATAGGCTTCCAAGTGAGAAGACCAATGTTGAAGCACCCGAGGTCGTGGAGGTTAAGGAGAGAGCAAACAAAGAGAAGGAGGTGGCACCCCCACCTTACAAGCCAAGAATCCCTTACCCTTCAAAATTGAAGAATGACCAAAATGATGAGCAATACAAGAAGTTCTTGGGTCTATTCAAGCAATTGCACATCAACATTTCTTTTGTGGAGGTGTTGTCTCAAATACCTCAATATACAAAGTTTTTGAAGGATCTTTTGACCAACAAGAAGAAGTTGGAGGAAAGTGTAGCAATGATCTTAGATACCTCTTGTTTGGTGGTGTTACAAAAGAATATGATGAACAAGAAGAAAGACCCCAGGAGCTTCGTTATTCCATGCAACATTGGTAATATGGGTAAAGAGATGGCATTGGCGGATTCAGGGGCTAGCATCAACGTCATACCATACTCTTTCTTTCAGAAGCTAGGCTTGGGAGAGCTTAGGCCTACTCAACTGACACTTCAATTGGTGGACCAAATGGTGAGACATCCGAGGGGCATCATTGAAGATGTGCCTGTCAAGGTTGATAAGTACATATTTCCTGTAGACTTCATAGTGTTGGATATCGATGAGGATGTGGATGTTCCTTTGATACTTGGGAGGCCATTCTTGCGCACTTCCGATGCACTTATCGACATGGACGGTGAGGAGTTGACACTGAGGTTTGGTGATGACAAGCTTACATACCGTCTCGCCAAAGCCATGTGATATTCTCTTGACTTTGATGATACTCTTTATTTTCTTAACAGTAGCTATGAACTAATTGTTGAATATATGCAAAAAAATATTTAATCCGGACCCATACGAGGGGTTGCTAGACCAAGATGACAGAATAAAGAAGTCTTTATACTTGGTCTAGAGGAAAAAGTACCATCTACCCAGGAGATTGTGAAGAAGGTGCTCCGGAAGATGAAGCGGGCAAGGAGACGCCACAAGAAACATCCCAAGGCTAATGGGGATGTGTAAGAACGGAATGAGGGTAACGAACCCTCATGTGGTAACAAGCTCGGCAACTCTCCCTCTACCTTCAAAAGACTATGTTCATCATGCTTTCAAGTTAGGGGTAAGAGGGAAACCTTTATCTATGAACCCCCGTGAGGTAAGACAAGATACGTCAAGCTAAGTGACGTTAAACAAGCACTTCTTGGGAGGCAACCCAAGTCTTTATTGCTTTTGTAGTTTTAGTTAGTGTTTTCTTGAATAAAAGCATAAGTTTTGGTGTCTTGATTTTTACATGCAAATTGCTGTGTTTTTCTTGTGGATCATTGATGTTATTGTGAGCTTAATTGTGTGTGGCAAAGTTTCATGGTCGTTTGAGCATGTTCTTCATGATTCTCTGGTTAAAATTTTGTATTATAGAGGCAGGCTCTGAGTATGTATAGATGTTCAGAAATTTTCAGCAAAGCCTACAGATTTTTCTAAGTATTCCAGAGAAAACACACGGCCGTGTGGAAATTCCAGACGGGCGTGTGTTTTCGTTCAGAGCTCATCCGAAGAGGACACAGGGGCGAGTGTCTGCCCCTGTGAACGACCTTGTAACGGTCACACACACGTGTGGAATTTCTACATGGGCATGTGTTTCTCTGCAGACGTTCAGAGCTCTATCCTGAGAAAACACAGGGGCATGTGTGTGCCCCTGTGTCTAACCCTGTGCATTACACACGGGCGTGGGTAATTTTCACACTCCCATGTGATTTCTTTCAGAGAAGACCTCGCCATCCCGAGAAGACACAGGAGCATCTGAATGCACTGTGAGTGGCCCTGTGAAGATCTATACCAGTGTGGAATTTCCGCACGGGCGTGTGAAACACTTAGAAAATTTTCCCGGTTAGACAGAGAAACCACATGTGCGTGAGTTTGCCCCTGTGGTCAGGCACACGGGCGTGGGGGAATTTCCACACGCCCATGTGGATATGTTCAGAGGGTCAGAGTGTTATCCCGAGAGCACACAGGGGCGTGCGTCCGCCCCTGTGAAGCTCTCCTGTGGAGGTACATGGGCATGTGTAATTTCCACACGCCCGTGTGGATGTACAAAACATCAAGAGGCACGGGTTTTCTTTAAAATCCCTTCGCGTTTCTTCATCTTTATACTCCTAATCACTCAGAGGACACTCTCATTCACTCTCCTGACCTCACTCCATCGATTTAGAGTGATTTTACTCGAGCTTTTTGGCTGATTTTCAAGGTTTTCAACTTCATCTTCTCGGTAAACCTTTATACTCTCTTTTCTCCACCGCACTTGATTTTATTTGATTAAAATTGGTGAATGAGCTTTGTTTCTTTGTTAAAGTGGTTAATCTATGCTTAGAATGAGTTTAGAGACGAAGTTGAGGTGTATTTTTTAATTTCTAGCATGCGGCCGTGCGGTTTTTCATGGCCCGTATATCCACACAGTCGTGTGGAATTTCCACACGAGCGTGTGGATTTTTGCAGTATTAATTCTGTGAGTGTTTTAATCAATGTTCCTTTCAATTCTTACAGATATGGCATATAGATCAAAGAAAGCGGCAGGCAAACATCCCAGGGAGACTTTACCTGAGCTTGAGCACATCGAGTTTTCGATTCCAGAGCATCAGGCTCGATTTGAACGCTTGTCCAGACTCAGGTTTGGACAGTCTCAGATTTTGGATTTGAGTGCACTAAGAGAGGTTCAGCGAGGCGATAAGGTAGCCGATGAGATCGAGGAGCTGTTAGCCATAGGAAGCTAGAGGAGTTTATTATCGGTTCGAGAGCCAGCTATCCGCACATTGATGATGGAGGTTCTAGCATCTTCTGAGTTCGACCAGTTATATCCCAGATTCGATAGTATTGACACCGTGTAGTTCTGAGCATTTGGACATCATTACAGTATGAGTGTTACACAGTTTTTTTATCAGGATGGGATTATATGACAAGGCTTTTACTGACATGGAGGAGTACGAGCGGTTACTGACTGATTATCCTGGCACATTGACTCCTTAGAGAGCGTACAGGATTTTATGTGGACAGGGTCAATACGAACCAGGAATATCTATGGCCATGTGCCTGTCCCGGCCGAGCTACAGATACATACATGAAGTGCTCAATAGATCAATGAGCGACCGAGGTGATAGCAAAGGTGTTTTGAGTCGGCAGGAGCTAGTTTATTTATTTTTGATGGTCCAGAGTGAACCGATTCATCTAGAGCATATCGTGGCCAAGTATCTTTATCATCCGGGACAGTATGCCAGAGTCGGTGTTCTGTTCTCAGGCCCCTACATCACCAGACTTATCATGGGGATGGGATTATTAGACGCTATTAAGGGGGCCAAGAAGGCCATTGTACCGACTCCACTTGGCATAGACATTATGAGATTGATGGGGATGGTCCGGAGATGCGGACCAGGAGTGTATATGATGATCATGCCCCTTTCAGAGGCAGTTGAGATTGAGGGTGATGCAGCTGAGGGGCCTTAGCCAGCGCAAGAGCCTCACTAGCAGCATATGGAGGCCGAGGCATCCCCTGCAGCACAGGAGCCGCCACTAGTGCATATGTTCTTTCCATCTCAAGCCTATGATCATTTTGAGAGGCTTGAGAGTGTTGTAGGGGTGCTCCGGACTGAGATAACCGAGGTTCGTGCGACATAGGCCGTGCAGCACACAGAGGTAATCGCACATCTTGATATTCTACAGTAGCTACTTGAGCGTGATGACGCCTCACCGTTCATCATGAGACCGAGGACCCCTTAGGTATCTCCAGCTCCACCATCACCAGTGCCAGCACCAGTCGATCCACCTATTGCAGCATCTTCACTGATAACAGCAGCCGAGCAAACACCAGATGCGACTGACGTTTGATGCGTCTTTCTTTTATTTTCTTTATATCCGTATTTTATTTCAGTATTGTTGATAAGTGCTTGTGTGTTTAGAATGCGAAGTGTTCTTTCCTTACGATGACCATTACTTTTATCAGGTTTAAACGCTGATACAAGTGTATTTGAGTTCTTTTGCGCATGCAGGGTTGTGAAGCTAAGTATTAAGAAAATAAGCCAAAAGTAGATCATGAACACACTATTTGGTGGAATCTTAGAAGGAAAAAACGTGAAGACACAAGTGGGGCTCTAAGATACATGAATATGTGCCAACCTCCATGTATTCAAGTTGTTACAATGAGTTAGAGAGGCACGAAGGCAGTCACATTTGTATATCCCAACTTGTGCAATGATAGAAAGATCTTCACCAATGAGCATTTATTGAAGAAGCGACGCGATCTATGGCATAAATGTGTGCCCATTTATGTTAGCTCGATGAAAAGTGAATTTGGGAGCACTACAGCAGGGCACTATAGCAAATTACTACAGTAATTTACTATAGTAGTTACTGTTTATAGTCGGCCGAAAATCAGAATTCCAAAGAATCCACACTGGCGTGTGGAAATTCCACAGGGGCGTGTGAAAAATCCACAGGCCCATGTGGATGCCCTATTCCAACCCTATTTAAGCCGTGATTCAGCCCAATTTTGGGTACTTTCTTTTCCACCCTTTCTCCATCTTTCACCCATCTTTGGAGGTGCCCGCGGCCAGGGTTTGGAGAGGCTTTGGCAAGCCTTTGGAGAGTTTTAACGGCCTTTGACAACGCATTTCCTTCGGAAGATAACTATTGGGGGAGCTTTCGTCGACACCGATTAGGCGAGGTGTGCCCTAGGTTTGACGTGGGGACCTTGAAGAAAACACAGCCGATCTACAAGACCTTCGACATGAACACAAGGGGTTTTCATTTATGGATTGCATGTCTTTATTTTTGACTTCATTGTTGTTTGTATTTTGCTCCATGGAGAGCTAAACCCTTAGTGGGTGCTTGGGCTTGTAAACCCTTGGATGATATTGTTTCTTTGATCTTTTATTATGCTTTCCTTAATTGATATTTCTAATTGACTTCCAATCTTGAATGCTTATTGTGTTGTTTTTCACTTAGAGTGACACTAGGGTTGAGAATCTATATTGGTAATCCTTGTGGATGAGTGACACACCATGAGGGTTAGACAAGGCTAGATTGGAGAGGGTCGAGAGGGTGAGTGAAGCGGTAGTGGAGCATCTCCTTTCCCCTCCGGTGTGATTTATCTTACCTCCACATTCCATGAGTTCTTTGTGGTCACAATAGAGTGAACTGCTAAAGGATGAACTCCACTAGGGCCTAGTTGTGCAAGCAACAGAGTGAATCATTGAAGTGAACTTTAGTATCTGGGGCTTAATTGTGATTAGGGTCTTTTTACCTGGACCAAAGGGTTAGGTCTATATATAGGAATAGGGTTTATCACTTGGAATCTCTAGAGCCTAAAACAACCTAGCACAGTGTGAGGTGTCGATACTGTTAGATTTCTCTGATGGGACATAGTGTAGGGTTAGTCACGGTTGACCCTACATTTTGGGACCGTGTGTTTAAGGATCTCCACGACTCATTCGGTGTCAGTTAGGAAGTATAATGATTGGTCTTGCACTTGAAACAATAATTCTAGGGTGAACAATGTTCGGGTACCCCATTTATCGTCGATTGCCTCTCCTATCTTTTACTTGCGCCTCCATTCTCTTTTCTTATTTTCATTTGCACTAATTCTTATTCATATCACTTTTAACTCATCTTCATTCTAGTTAAATAGCAATCTTGGTGTTTCTACTCACTATTCCCTGTGGATACAATACCCCACTCACCTGGAATTTATTACTTCGACAAACCCGTGCATTTGCAGGTTACACACAAGGGCGTTATCAATTGTTATGTTGGACTTGTTTACTAAAAAAGGATCTTCCTTCTAAGTTTATCTCTTATTTTTGTCTCGAGTTGTATTTCATTACTTTACTTTTATATACTCGAGTTGTTTTTGTTTGTTGAGCTTCACTAAACCCTCTTGTGTATGCGTGCAGATGGTCTTGTCAGTATGGAAATTGAGGATTAGTCATAGACATGGTCAATGTGTTTTACACATGGCCGTGTGTGCTTCACAACCCATTGGAACTCAACTCCTAAAGATTTAACTCCATCAAACGCACCACTAGGAGTTCACATTACACATGTTTTATACCTATGCTTTAATCATGCATGCTCATGTAGCCAATGGTGGTTCACCTTAGTTGCAATGATTGTATTCTTGAGTTTAGGAGAATTTTCCTCATTGAATGTTTTTCATGCTCTAGTTTTTACTTGAATTTCTAGGAATTTTTACCGATTGACACGTCTTGTACCACTGGCTCATTAAACTCTTTTGGAAACTCAAGTTCGATGTTTAAGGGACTAATTAGTTTTGTTTCTTGTGTTATTTTGTTGAAGAAAAATGTGTTATACTTATTTGGTTGTACAATTAGATTGGAAAGAGGTACCACCTATGAAGTATGAAGCTACTCTCATAAGTCGGATACTAGTTATGCCCTAATGAGAGAAAGAGCTATCTCATGGGATGAGTGAAAGCTACTACTCCGGTCGAAAGAGCTACCCCCTCAAAATTGTGAAAGCCACCTTTCAACCATTTCGGAAAGGGCTACCTTAGAATTTGTGTGAAGCTACAACCATCCCTTTGTTTTGTTGTGTTTTGTAGATGAATAAGTCTCTTATACCTAGAACTTTCAGCAGTATACTTTGGGTTGACTTGAGTGAGTTTACACACACTTACACAATTTCGGGTTTGTTGTCCTTTTTAATTCGAGTTTTTAGCTAGAGCATTGATTTTTTTCGTATTTAGTGTTGAAATTTCCCTTATTTGTAGAATGCTTCCCAGCATGCTTTGGTGATCATAAGGCCAAGCACTTTCAATTTTTCCTTCTTCTATACTTCAATGTTTTATTTTTGCTTGAGGACAAGCAAAAGCTTAAGTGTGGGAGAGTTTGGAATGAGCAAATGCGAAGACACAAGTTGTGTTCAAAGATACGTGAATATGTGCCAACCTCCATGCATTCAAGCAATTACAATTATTTGGAGGGGCACAAAGGCAGTCATACTTATTATTCCAACTTGTGCAATGATAGCAAGATCTTCACCAATGAGTCCTTTTATTGAAGAAGCGACGTGATCTACGGCATAGACATGTGCTCGTTTATGTTGCTCGATGAAAAGTGTCAATTCGGGAGTGTTTTTTGGGTGGAGTACCGTAGTAGGTTACTGTATCAAATCATTGTAGCAATTTACTGTAGTAGTTACTGTTCACAGCCCGCAGAAAATCATAATTCCAGAGAATCCACACGGGCGTGGGGAAATAACCCACGCCCTTGTGGATACCCGATTCCAGCCCTATTTAAGCCGCGATTTAGCCCGATTTTAGTATCCTTCTTTCCATCTTTTCTCCATCTTTTGAGAGGTTGCCGGCTAGGGTTAAGAGGTTCTTTGGTAAGGCTTTTGGAGTGGTTCTATGGCATCGACACTGAGTTTCTCTTGGAAGATATATATTGGCGGAGCTTTCGTCGACACCGATCCGGCGATTTGTGCCCTAGGCTTGACAAGGGGACCTTTGGAGAGGACGAGGCTACTCCACAAGACCATCGACATGAATACCAAAGGGGTTTTCTTATGGATTACATGTTTTTACTTTCAATTTTATTATTGATTGTATCTTGCTCCATGGAGAGCTAAACCCCCTAGCGGGTACTTGGATTTGTAAACCCTAGGATGTTATTTTTTCATTGACCTTTTATTATACTTTTTCTTAATTTATGTCTTTAATTGAGTTACAATCTTGAATGCTTGTTGAATGATTTTTCCCTTAGAGTGACACTAGGGTTGAGAGTCCATCTTAGTAGTCTTTGTTGATGACTGACACACCATGGGGGTTAGACAATGCTAGATTGGAAAGGGTCGAGAGGGTGAGTCGAGAGGTAGCGAAGTGTCCCTTTTTCCCTCCGGTGTGATTTATCCTACCTCCATGTTTCTAGAGTTCTTTGTGGTCATAATAGAGTGAAGTGCTAAGAGAGGAACAACACTAGGGCTTAGTTGCGTGAGCAACAGAGTGAAGCGTTGAAGTAATCCTCAGTATCTAGGGCTTAATTGTGACTAGGGGTCTTTCGCCTGGACCAAAGGGTTAGATCTATATATAGGAATAAGGTCTATCACTTGGAATCCCTAGTGCTTCTTACAACTGTACACAGTGTGAGGTGTTGAGATTGAGCGATTTCTCTACAAAGGCATAGTGTAGAGTTAGTCACGGTTGACCTTAGGTTTGGGACCGTGTATTTTAGGATCCCCACAACTCATTAAGCATCAGTTAGGAGACATAATAGTTGGTCTTGCACTTGAAATAATAGTTCTAGGGGGAGCAATGTCCGAGTGCCCCACACTATGTAGGACTGCTTGAAGCTCTAGTGATTCCAAGTGATAAACCCTATTCCCTAATATAGATCTAACCCTTTGGTCCAGGCGAAAGACCCCTAGTCACAATTAAGCCCAAACACTAAAGATTACTTCAACACTTCACTCTGTTGCTCATACAATTAAGCCCCAGTGGAGTTTGTCTCTTAGCACTTCACTCTATCATAACCGCAAAGAACTCTTGGAATGTGGAGGTAGGATAAATCACGTCGGAAGAGAAAGAGGACATTCCACTACCTCTCGACTCACCCTGTTAACCCTCTTCAACCTCGCTAAGTCTAACCTTAATGAAGTTTTCACCCTTTCAAAGGATTACCTAGATAAATTCTCAACCTTATTGTCACTCTAAGGGAAAATCAAATCAAGCACACAAGATTGAAACTTAATTAAAACATCAATTAAAGAAAACATAATAAGAGTTAATATAAACAAAATTATCCTAAGGTTTACAAGTCCAAGCACTCACTAGGGGTTTAGTTCTCCATGGAGCAATACAAAATTAATAATAAAATCAAAAGTATATGCAAGCAATCCATAGAGAAAACCCCCTTGTCATCCGTGTTGATGGTTTTAAGGAAACGCCTCGTCTTCTCCAAAGACTCCTTTGTAAAACCTAGGGCACACCTCACCAAATTGATGCCGACAAAAGCTCCCCCAATAGCTCTCCTCCAAAGGGAATCGATATTGAATGCCATAGAACCGCTCTTATAACCCAACAAAAGCCTCTCCAAACACTAGCCATGCTCTCCCTAAAATTTAGGTAAAAGATAGTAAGAAGATCCACCAATAAAACTCTCAAAGCAGTATTTATAGGGCTGATGTCGGGTATCCACATAGGCATGCGAAATTTTCACACGACCATGTGGATTTCCAAGTTGTGTTTTCCTGCGCGCTGTGAACAATAACTGCTACAATGATTTTGCTACAACGATTTCCTACAGTGCTTTGCCAAAAATTCTCCTGAATTCATTTCTTCATCGAGGCCGCCAAGTTGGGCACAAAACCATGCGGTAGATTGATAAATGTCTAAATGTACATATTTTGTACGTACCGATGCGCATGTTTATTGTATTTTATTGAGAACTTGATGCCTTTTTTATGGTTTAATAGTTTTATTTCATGTTTCAGGCACAAAAGAAGCCTAGGTGAGCTCAATAATGGAATGTAAGAAGAAATCGACATCAAAAACGTCATTTTTGGACCCCGGGTACTGTACATGCATTGTAGCAGCCCGGAACATGAAAATTTCAGAAAAAGTCTAAGTCTGGATTTCCTTACAGCCAGTATTATGACCATCCTTGTGGGCAGTATTGCGAGGGTGAGGCCACCCGCAGGGAAGCCCGAGTTCATCCCTTTATAAGCATTGTTAGGGTTTCTTTTGAATGTAGGAGGCCTTCTTCTTGGAGCTCAACACCACCACACCAAATCGGAGCTAGAAGTTAGTTTTTGAGGGCATTTCCACGGATGATTCAACGAGGAGAGCACAATTTTGGGTGAGATCTACTCCTAGGGCTTGTGTAGAGGAGGTTGAAGACAAGGGAAACCACCTCTTGTGTGGCGTCTTTGGAAGCTTCTCTGGCCTTCATTCTTTGGGGGAGTGTTTCTTATGTTTTGTTTGGTTGTTTGCATGGATTTCTTGTTGTATTTGATGACTATGAACAACTAAACCCCCAAGGTTACCGGATGTAGGTGAACCTTGGGGATGAACTTGTGCTTGTATGGATGCTTGGTTCTTTCTATTGTATTTTGGCTTGTTTGTGATCCTTGCTTGGTGTAATTGAATGCTTTGGTATGCATGAGAACTCGGTGTATCAATTCTTAGGTAATGCTAGGTTGCATGATCATTGCCCTAGTGTTAGACTCACCAAGCTTGGAAGGGAAACACATATAAATACTCCGTGACCATCGGGTATTTATACCCCTCCAATTCTAGGGTTAAGTATTAGCTTGTATTCTAACCCTAACTTGACAAAACCACCTTTCCCATTGCAATTGTAGGAGGATTTGGATTTGGGCGGAAGAGATTCCATATCCAATACTCATACCGGATTAGGGGTCAATTGCCGTGACCATCAAGTTGACCTAATCTAGGGTTTTCTCGGTCCAACTAGCCATTTGCATGTTAGTTCTGGCATCATGCACACTTTAGTAGCCCCTGAGAGGATCATCATCCGTGACCGCTTTCTTCCCTTGATTATCCCCGTATCTTACCTTCATTGTTAGCATTTTATTTGCATTTTACTTGTTTATTTGTTTTATCACTATCACATTCAAACTTGGAGGTTAAACAATATAGCGAAGAGGAAGTAAGAGTAGCTTCTCGGGCCCTTGGGAATACGACCCCCTCATGCTCGCACGAGGGGTATTACTTTGCGATCCCGTACACTTGCGGGGAAGCGATCAAGTTTTTGGCACCATTACCGGGGACCCCACGAGGAATACTCGGAAAACTTTAAGCGTGTTGATTTGACCATTATTTGGTTTTGTACTACCATTCTTGCATTTACTATTTTATTTCATCCCGCCATATCCCCTTATCTTTCTCTCTTGTAAATTTTTGTGTGTTGACCTCTATTTCTGTAAATATCTCTTTTGTCTTCTTTAACTATAGCTTTGACTAATGATCGGGTTATTTACCACTGGTCACAGGATTCGTACCCTCGTCACTCATACGAGCTAACTGGATGGGATAGTTTTTATTTTGATAATGATCAGTGGAAGAAACAGTATTGTGAAGAGTCGATCAATCCAACTCTAGAGAGGCAGAAGGTCCAGTTATTTCTTGAGGAATACATGGAGACAGATGGGGCGAGCCTGGTAGGGAATTTTTGTTCACTTAATTGCCAATTCGACCCTGTCAGTGTTGAATCAAGAGACACTTCCGATGGACCCTCACAGTCAACAAGTCTGGTTGAAGAGGAGACAGATCCAACGGGGTCAAGAGGTTCAGAGGAAATGGATTATTCTCAAGTGAGTGACTTATATTCGACTGGGGCCGAGGTTCTAGTGACAGAAAATAGTTCGAGCAGTGACAATTCATCTGAAGCAGAGGATAAGAGTGTTGAGAAATGTGATCTCGGGAAATATGGGAGATTGAAATCATCAATTGAAGATCCACCTGAACTAGAGCTGAAACCCCTTCCTGAGCATTTAGAATATATCTTTTTGGGAGATGGTTCCAAGCTCCTGGTCATCATAGCATCTAACTTGACAGCTGAGCAGAGGGATAAGCTTCTAGCTTTACTGAAAAAGCACAAAAAGGTGATTGCGTGGAAAATAGCTGATATCAATAGAATCAGTCCATCTTTTTGTACACACAAGATTCTCATGGAGGACAATCACAAACCCACAGCGATACCCCAACGAAGGCTTAACCCTAACATGAAGGAGGTACTAAGAAACGAGGTTATCAAGCTACTTGATGCAGGTATAATTTATCCCATCTCCGACAGTGCATGGGTAAGCCTAGTACAGGTGGTACCAAATAAGGGAGGAATGACAGTTGTCACCAATGAGAAGAATGAGCTTGTTCCTACTAGAGCTGTAATAGGTTGGAGAGTCTGCATAGACTATAGGAAACTCAACGATGCTCGAACGACTTGCAGGACACTCTTATTAATGTTTTCTAGATGGGCTCTCTGGGTATTTTTCAGATACCTATTGGCCCGGAAGATCAGGAAAATACCACCTTCACCTGCCCATATGGCACATTTGCTTACCGCCGCATGCCTTTTGGACTATGCAATGCTCCAGCTACTTTCCAAAGGTGTATGTTAGTAATTTTTGAAGATATGGTGGAAGACATCATGGAGGTATTTATGGATGATTTCCCTGTTTTCGGTGATTCATTCGAGTTATGTCTCAAAATTTTGGAACGAGTCTTGAACAGGTGCGAGGAGACTAACTTGGTCCTCAGTTGGGAAAAGTGTCATTTCATGGTAAATGAAGGTATAGTTCTCGGGCACAAGATATCATAGAAAGGGATTGAAGTGGACACGGCAAAAGTGGAGACCATCGAGAAACTACCACCCCCTACGTCAGTGAAGTCTATCAGAAGCTTTTTGGGACATGCGGGGTTTTATAGGAGGTTTGTCAAGAATTTCTCCTTGATCGCTCGACCCTTGACAAAGCTACTCAAAAAAGATGCTCCGTTTGAGTTTAACGATGAGTGTATGAATGCTTTTATCAGTCTAAAAAAGAAACTCGTGGAGGCACCAAATGTAGTTTCTCCAGATTGGAATTTGCCATTCGAATTGATGTGTGATGCGAGTGATTATGCAGTTGGTGCAGTGCTTGGGCAGCGCAGGGACAGTCATTTCCATCCTACTATTATGCAAGTAAAACTTTAAATTCAGCCCAGGAGAACTACACCACCACTGAGAAAGAAATCCTTGCAGTAGTGTTTGCTTTCGACAAATTCCGGTAATACTTGGTGTTGTCTAGAGTAATTGTGTACACTGATCACTCTGCACTCAAATACTTGTGGAATAAATTAGACGCCAAACCTCGATTGATTCGTTGGGTACTTTTGCTACAAGAGTTTAACTTGGAGATTAAAGACAAAAAGGGGGCAGAAAACTTGGCTGCGGATCACCTATCACGCATTGAGGGACCCACTGATGATGTGATGGAAAGGAGAGAGATAAATGATGCATTCCCCGGGGAACAACTATGCAGTATTCAAGTGGTAGCAGAGGATGAGACCCCGTGGTTCACTGACATCACAAATTATCTAGCGGCGAAAACTTTTCCGAGGTGGCTCACATATCAACAAAGAAAGAAATTCTTCACCGACCTCAAGCATTATATCTGGGAAGACCCGTATCTTTTTCGGGTTGTGCGGACCAAGTTGTTAGGAGATGTGTTTCATGAGAGGAGAGGCATGACATTTTGAGGCATTGTCATTCAGGTCCAACTGGGGGCCACTACAGTGGAAACAGAACAGCCAAAAAAATCTTGGATGCGGGATTCTACTGGCCTAGTATATTCCAAGATGCACAGACATTTGTGCAGCACTGCGATAAATGTCAGAGGACGGGGAATATTTCAAAAAGGGACGAGATGCCACAAAATTGGAACCAAGTTTGCGAAGTGTTTGACATATGGGGGATTGATTTCATGGGCTCGTTCCCTAGCTCTCATGGTAATAAGTTTATTCTGGTAGCAGTTGACTATGTTTCAAAGTGGGTGGAAGCTCAGGCATTTCTATCATATGATGCCAGAGTGGTAGTAAAATTTCTGAAGAAACTCTTCTCCCGTTTTGGCGCCCCTAGAGTGATCATTAGCGACCGGGGCACTCATTTCTGTAACTCTCAATTCGACAAGGTCCTGAAATGGTACGGGCTGTCTCATCATACTTCGACTCCATATCACCCCCAAACGAGCGGTCAGGTTGAAGTTTTAAATCGGGAGTTGAAGCGAATCTTAGAGAAAACAGTGAGTCATCACCGAAAGGATTGGGCTGGTCAGCTTGATGATGCACTCTGGTCCTATAGAACGGCTTACAAAACACCCATTGGAATAACACCATACAGACTAATCTATGGGAAGGCATGCCACTTACCCGTCGAATTGGAGCACAGAGCATATTGGGCCATAAAACAGTTAAATTTTGACCCCCACTTGATAGGCCGCAAGAGGAAGCTCCAACTTAATGAGCTAGATGAATGGCGAACGATGGCATATGAAAACTCATTGCGCTTTAAGGAGAGAGTGAAGAAAAGCCATGACCGACACATCAAATAGGCTAAGTGCTTCCAAGAGGGAGATCAAGTACTACTCTTCAACTCTCCACTAAGTCTCTTTCCCAGCAAATTGAAATCACGGTGGCATGGACCATATTTAGTCACACATGTGTTCCCTCACGGCGCCGTCGAGATATCTCATCCACAAAATGGAACGTTCAAGGTCAATGGTCAACGATTGAAACATTACTTTCCGAGTAACAACACTTTGCCAAAGAATGGAGGTAACTCTCCACCATATGTCCCACCATAATCATGAGGTAAAACACGTCAAGCTAACGACATTAAACAAGCACTTCTTGGGAGGCAACCCAAGCTTTTGAACTCTTTACCTTCTCTTTTCGTATTATTTGAGTGGTTATGGTTTGTATTCTTTAGTTTTTTTGCATGTTTGGTAGCCTTGTTCATCGTCTTTCTTATGTTTTTCATCCATGTCGTTGAGAATGCCTTGAGTGATTTGATGTTTAGACTCTATGAAATTAAATTCTTGAGTGTTTATGTGCTTAATTTGGCTTTGTTTTCATTGCTTTTTAGGTTTGGAGGAGGCTAAGTTGATGAAAATCTGGAAATCACCCATTTTATGACCGTGAGAGAAGCCGTGAGCCATCCAGAGAGCTCTCACGGGTGTCCTTGCGCCCGCAAGGACACCCGTGAGGCATCCAGAGAGCTCTCACGGGTGCCCTTCCGCCCGCAAAGGCACCCGTGAGCCATCCCGAGAGCCCTTGTGGTTGCCCTTGCAGCCGCAAGGGAACCCACAAGGACACTCGAGTGAGGGTTTAAATTAGCCCCTCACTCATCTTCTTTCTTCTCACTCACACACTCATCTTCTTTCTCGCATAACTTTCTCATTTCTCCTCCAAATCCACTCATTTCTTTTGCTCTAGATCACTCTCCTCCTCCTCTAATCTTATTTTGTGAAGGAATTTCAAGGTTTAAACACTCTCTTGGCCATTTTAAGCTTTTGAATCACCCCATTTACTCTAGGGTTAAGGTATATCTCTCATTTCTCAAACCTTGAGCTTTTGATGTTCTTTTTGGGCTGATTCTATGGGGTTTTTCCTCTCTTTGGATGGTGGAACATGTGTGGAATGAAACTTTGTGATTGTAAATTTGTTGTGCTCCATTTACAAACAAGGTTCTTGCAAAAAAATTTTGGGTTTACTGTAACACTGGCATTTTTCACTAGTTTTCATTCCATTGAGCTTGTATTTGTTTAAAACTTGGTTAATTGTTCTTCCCTTGGTCTTGTAGGTATGAGGGTGAAGAAAGTGGCCTACAAGAAGGCTAGGAGGGACCCTTCTCCCCCTCCCAATGAACCAAAGTTTAAGAATGAAGAGCACAAGACCCGTTATGCACTTTTATCGCGGAAGGGGTTTGGAACCATTCGGAGAATAGATTGGGATGTCTTGAAGCTGTTGGGGTTGGATGGTATTATCTTGGAGCTCATCTCCCATAGTGGGTGGGACAAATTATTCTCCATTGAAGAGCCCACCTACAAGGAGTTAACACTAGAAGTTTTGAGCACCATCGAGGTTGCGAAGCATTGTCCATTCACTCACCAACCAAGTTCTATCTCCTTTCGTGCATTCGGGAAGAAGCATCGGGTTACGCAAGATCACTTGGGTGTACTCTTGGGACTTTACACCGAAGCATATACACTCACACCCGGATTCAAAGACTTATCACAGGATTTTCTGTACCCGGTAACAAGTGAGAAGTATTGGGCTTCCATGCAACTTGTTGGAAGACACGGAAGGCGTCTCAACAAGTGAGAAGTATTGGGCTTCCATTGTTCAAGTCACGGCACACTCCAGACCCTCATCGCACTGTTTTTCCCTAAGTACGGACCCGAGTGTCAATCTCTTCATCACATGACTAGGGAAGTTTCTTACTCCATTTCCTTGTATTTATTGCCTATCTTTCCCACCTAGTTCTGCTAATTTAGTTACATTGGGGACAATGTACAACTTTCGGTGTGGGGATGGAGTATTTTTACAATTGCATGCTTGAATCACCAATGATAGCTATGATTTCATTGTTAAGGACTTCCTAGCTTGGTAGAATGATAGTTGTGAGTTGTACTCTATCTGTGCTTGAATGTAGATCTGTTTCATCTTTTGTGCACCTTTATACATGTTCATGAGCACTTTCACCTTGTACACTCCAACCAACCCATCATTATGATTCTGGCATTAATTTGTTAAATTCTATCTTCAATGCACTTTTAAGCGCTTTTGAGTTCCTTTATTGTTTTCTCTACCTTAAAGTGAACTATTGTAGCAAGTTTTATACTTGGGGACATGAGATACAGTTGTGCATGTGATAAGAAAAGAAAAAAAAAAGAAGAAAAAAATGAGAAAAAAAAAATGAGTCTATGACAGTATTCCTCTGCTAGTATAGCATGAATGTGTCTATGTAGACTGTATTCGAGTACGTTGGGTGACTCTTGTGCCTAATCAGCATGTGCATCCTTCAGAAAGATTGTAAAAATTTTTGTGCAGTCTACGTTAGTCGGACTCAGAGAAAAAAAAAAGTGTGTATGTTGTATATTTTTGTGAAAGAAATAAATTATCTCTCTTGTTCCCCAGATGCTTGCTATGTAGCCACTTGAAAGTTAGAGTTTTACCTAGGAACCAGAGGATTATTAATTGAGTATTGAGGATGTCTTTAGCGTCTTAATGTCATTTTTATTTTGTGTGAGGTGAATGGGCATCCTTGGGTAATCCAGGGTGTGGAGGGCAAGGGGGAGTTAACACACACACTCACAGGAGCACTCTAGATGAGACAGAACTATTATCACTTCACTATTCATTGAACAACTCACTTCTTGATTTCTGTCCATTCGTGCTTGTGGAGTCCTTTACACTTGAGCTTGAGGTCGTGCATTTAGCCATTTATCTTCTTGTCCCTGTTCTTCATGTTTGTTTGCTTGGGGACAAGCAAACGCTTAGGTGTGGGGATGTTTGATAAACATCTAAATGTACGTATTTTGTACGTATCGATGCGCATGTTTATTGTACTTTATTGAGAACTTGATGCCTTTTTTATGGTTTAATCATTTTATTTCATGTTTCAGGCACAAAAGAAGCCTAGGTGAGCTCAACGACGGAATGTAAGAAGAAATCGACATCAAAAACGTCATTTTTGGACCCCAGGCACTATACATGCACTGTAGCAACCCGGAACATGAAAATTTCAGAAAAAGTCTAAGTCTGGATTTCCTTACAGGCAGTATTATGACCATCCTTGCGAGCAGTATTGTGAGGGTGAAGCCACCCACAGGGAAGCCTGAGTTCATCCCTTTATAAGCATTGTTAGGGTTTCTTTTGAAGGGAGGAGGCCTTTTTCTTGGAGCTCACCACCACCACACCAAATCGGAGCTAGAAGTAAGGTTTTGAGGGCATTTCCATGGAGGATTCGACGAGGAGAGCGCGATTTTGGGCGAGATCTACTCCTAGGGCTTGTGTAGAGGACGTTGAAGACAAGGGAAGTGATAAATGCTTGAGTAGACATATTTTTTATATATGTTTTACATGCATTGAGCATCATTTTTACTATGGTTTATGTCTCATATTGTGTATTTGGTGTTCTTTTATGCATATAGGTTGTGAATGCCTTGAAGAGTAAAAAGGAAGCAAAGATGGGCTATAAAGACATAATGTTGGGAGTTCTTGTTCAATTCAAGGACCAAGACACGAGAGGAGTTTATAAACGTGGAGATGTGTGCCAACTTCCAAGAAGATTCAAGTCAATTCACTAGTTGGAAGGGCACAAAGGCAGCCACATCTTCATGTTTCTTCTCTTTGTGAAGATTGCAAGACATCTCAAAGATACATCGATGAAGAAAAGTTTTATAGCCTACCACATGGACGTGTGCCCGGACATGTGGCCTCAAGAGAAGAGTGATTGGACCACGTTTTGTGAAAAGTACTGTAGCAAAATTACTGTTTACGCGCCCACGTGGAAATTCCACGCGCCCACGTGAGAATTTTTGCAGCCCACACGGCCGCGTGGAAAATCCACACGGGCGCGTGAGGACACGTTACAGGCGCGATCTAAGGCCTATAAATAGCCGTTTTGCCCTATTCTTTCTCATCTTTTGTGCGGCTCTTGAGGGGTGAGACGGCTAGGGTTTGGAGATGAGGTCTTTGCGGCTTTGGAGGCGCTTCATCACCAACTTTGATCGATTCCTCCTCCGTCATAGCATCAAGGAAGCCACCGGTGAACCTAGCTTCGGAGTGGGTCCTTCAAGACGTCGAAGCTCTCCATCAAGGCCATCAGTTCATATATAAGGGGGTTTATTTCTATGGTTTTAATGTACTTTCATTCATTGATGGTGTGTTTTGTATGTTGCTCCATGGAGAGTTGAAACCCTAGAGGGTATTTGGGCTTGTGAACCCTAGGATTCTCATCTTTTGTGGATTTGCTTAGTGTTTCTATTTAATCCGAGTTTGATTAAGTTTTAATCTTGTATTCTCATTGTTTGCTTGTTTAATTAATCCTTGTGGTTGATTGGATTTGCATGATTTGTTACTTTGATGTGAGAGAGGTCTCCATTAGAGTTAGAACTTCAAGGTTAAAGAGGGTTGAGAGGGTGAGTCATGAGATAGTGGAGTGTCCCCTCTCCCTTCCGATTGAGTGTATTCTATCTCCGTTCCTTAAGCTCTATGCAACCATATTTGGTGTGAGGCGTGAGATTGAGAGATTTCTCCGCCGGTACCTTGTAGGGGGGTAGGATCCTTCGCCGGGAATTAGGGTTGGATCAATCTTTAGGAATCGGATACAACTCTTGGAATCCCTAGAGTGCTTTGCAGTCATATGTGGTGTGAGGTGTTGAGATTGAGCGATTTCTCCACCGGGACCTCGTAGGGGACTAGTATCGGTGATCGGGAGGCCGGATCCGATTATATTTGGATTTCCACGACTTAACTTACTCATCATAGAAACACTTTGCTTATTCGGTACCTAATACCTGAATCCTAGGGGGAGCATTGCCCGAATACCCCACTTTTACTGATTGAGATCTCCATCCATTTAACCCTTGCGTAGTCGTCTCCGGTATTCACTTCTTCGCACATTAGATCACCACACCTTTCCATTTATCATTAGGTTAGAAAGCAGAGAAGAAGTTAGTACTAGTAGCCCTGGTCCCTGTGGATTCGACTACCCACTCACCGGGTAATTATTACTTCGACACCCGTGCACTTGCGGTACATACACGCATATTCGGACGTGTCAGGAAGCTACCTCTTGTGTGGCATCTTTGGAAGCTTCTCTGGCCTTCATTCTTTGAGGGAGTGTTTCTTATGTTTTGTTTGGTTGTTTGCATGGATTTCTTGTTGTATTTGATGACTATGAACAACTAAACCCAAGGTCGCCGGATGTAGGTGAACCTTGGGGGTGAACTTGTGCTTGTATGGATGCTTGGTTCTTTCTATTGTATTTTGACTTGTTTGTGATCCTTGCTTGGTGTAATTGAATGCTTTGGTATGCATGAGAACTCGGTGTATCAATTCTTAGGTAATGCTAGGTTGCATGACCATTGCCCTAGTGTTAGACTCACCAAGCTTGGAAGGGAAACACGTATAAATACGCCGTGACCATCGGGTATTTATACCCCTATTAGCTTGTATTCTAACCCTAACTTGAGAAAACCATCTTTCCCATTGCAATCGTAGGAGGATTTGGATTTGGGCGGAAGAGATTCCATATCCAATACTCATACCAAATTAGGGGTCAATTGCCGTGACCATTGGGTTGACCTAATCTAGGGTTTTCTCTGTCCAACTAGCCATTTGCATGTTAGTTCTGGCATCCTGCACACTTTAGTAGCCCCTGAGAGGATCCTCATCCGCGACCGCTTTCTTCCCTTGATTATCCCCCGTATCTTGCCTTCATTGTTAGCATTTTATTTGTATTTTACTTGTTTATTTGTTTTATCACTATCACATTCAAACTTGGAGGTTAAACAATATAGCGAAGAGGAAGTAAGAGTAGCTTCTCGGGCCCTTGGGAATACGACCCCCTCGTGCTCGCACGAGGGGTATTACTTTGTGATCCCGTACACTTGCGGGGAAACGATCATAGATCACGCGCTTCTTTAATTAAACCACATTGATGAAGTTCTTGGAAATGTTACACAAGGTGGAACACATGAGTGTGACTGCCTTTGTGCCCCTCCAATTTGTATATTCACTCAAACGTTTTGGATATCCAATTTGCGATCCCGTACACACCCACATGTCTATGATCACAACTTGTGCCTTGGCCCTTGTTCGATATAAGAATTCCATCAACAATTACGTCCACGATCTACTTTTGTTTCCTTTCTTCCAAACTTGTCTCCACAACCCTAAATGCACAAAAAAACACAAATACACACGATTGAGCTATAGAATCTGATAAACATGATGCTCAATATAAGAAAAGTATACTTCATATTACTTATACACAATCACTTATCATTGGACCTTGTTTGAGTCTCGGCCCTAGTTAGATTTTTTCCCTGCTTTTAATGTAATTGTAGGAGGATTTGGTCAGAAGCAATTGTGTATCAATACTCATATTAGATTAGGGGTCAATTGTCATGACTATCAAGTTGATCTTTCTTAGGAATCTCTTGGTCCAAACCACTAATTGCATGGTAGTCCTAGCATCCTTCTCACTTTAGTAGCCCCAGGAGAATCCACATCCATGACCAATTTCATTCCTTGATTTTTACCCCTTTTACCTCTACTGTAGACTCCGTCCTAGAGTTCTTTCTATTACTTTTGTAGTTAAGAGCACTCACTCGAACCTGTAGGCTAAAGACCACGCGAAGAGGAAGTAAGGGTAGAGCTCCTTGGGCCCTAGGAATACGACCCTATCGTGCTTGCGCTAGAGGTATTACTTGATGACCCCGTGCACTTGCAGGTGTTCACAATCGACCACTCCACAAAAATCCATAATTGAATTTAACTATTTGAACTACCACTAGCCTTTCCAAATAATATAAAAGTAGTAAAAATATCATTCAAGAGGTCCTTCAAGTGTAAAGACATTTGGTTCCCCAAAACATGGTGGAATTTATTTCTCTCTCTCTCTCTCTCTCTCTCTCTCTCTCTCTCTCTCTCTCTCTATAAGTCCTTCGTCCCTTTCTTCCAAAGGCTTATCCTTCATTTGGGATCTTTGCATAGGGATTCTCAAGGTTGCAGGGGCCTTGTTTTGTTGCTTTTTCTTCTTTTTTTCCTACAAGTATTTGCTCCTTTTCTTTTTCCTTGGCAGGTAATTTGAGGGCAAGTCTAGTTGTGCCTTGTTTTTTCCCTCCTTTTGTGATAATTTTTTCTCTGACCCCCTTCTTTCACTAGCTAGTAATGAGTTGTGTAAACCCTATTGAGGTGTGTTAATGACTTGCAATATTGAAAACCTTATTTAGATAATTGATTGGTGCTTGTGAATGCCTTGAAGTTGCTAAATAAAATTAATTTTACCTAAGATGCAAGCTTTGCTTGAGGTTGTTTAGTTGCTGTAAGTTCTTCACTAACATGGGCTCCACTTAGGAGATCAACCTTACATTGTCCATAAAGAACCAATTTATCTTGTAAGATGCAACCTAAAAAACTCCATTCCAATACATACCTCCGGTAATTCAACTCTAGGACCTAAGAGTCAATTGCATCCATAGGGTCATTGTCAGTAACTTGTGATAATTAAGTCATTAATGCAACTCTGTGCTAGTTATTATTATATTGTAACCTAAGGCACTCACCTTATTCTACTTGGATAATCCACTAGGGTCAGATGTACTTTCAGGCATATTCTTTTTGCTTGTCATCCTGTCATATATGCATTGTTAAACATCATACAATGTAGAATAAAATTAGAAGTGGTTAATTCACACAAGATTAGGTACCTGTGACCCATGAAATCTCTTATTGTGATTTGCAACACCATATAGGTTGCAAGTGATCTTAATGCCTTTCTTATTGACTTTTCTTCTAGTGAATTCAATCTCCTCACCTGCCTCTCTTCTCCTGAGCAATGTTTTTTCCCCATTCTATTTATGGACATGATGAGATAGGATTATAGGGAATTGGCTACTCCTAGGCCAACAGTTCTTGCATTTTGTAAGGTATAGGATGTGCATGGATGTTCATAGAAAAGTGGTCACCCTCTAACAATCATCTATGTAGTTCTTAGGCTAGTTTTGGCATAATATAAGGCTAGAATAGCATGACAACAGGGTATCTCAATCAGTTGTCATCTTCTATAAGTGTATGTTCTCTCATTGTTATTAACCACAAACTATCCATCATGGCATATAACTTGATATTGATAACCCCCTCACCATGTTGTTCTATATGACCAGCTCATTGTCTTTACTTTCTCTAATTTTTCTAAGATCCTAAGACAGTGCATCATTACACATCTTTCCATTACATCCTTTTTTCTTATATCTTGATCGTCAACTTTGTTATGATGATTTCATTCAATGTAATTATATCCCTTTTGTTCCTAGCTTCAAGGATTATACTATTAAAACATTCACATAGGTTGTCCAATGGTGAGGGTCTATCTTCTTCAAGAACTACCAAGCTTCTGGTGATATGACATTTAGGGGTTTGGATGACATGCTTGGAGTGGGAGTGGAAGGGGAGTAAATCCAAACCTTTGTTTCAATGGCCATGAGTGGGATTGAGAAAGGAGTAGATGGGGAGTGAGTGGGGAGTGAGCAATCCTCCCAAAATGGGAGGATTGCTCACTCCTCCGTCCCTCCTTAGGGAGAAATGACCTATCTACCCTTTTTTAATGATTAAAATAATAATATGATTTAAATAATAAATAATTTTTAAAATAATAATTAATCAAATAATAATAACAATTTAATTTAATATAATAATTAAGTTGATAATGTTAATAATAATTAATAATTAAAATGAAATAATAATAACTAATAATTAAAGTTAAATATTTATTTATAATAATTAATTAGCTATATTTCTTCATTAATTAGTTATTTATTATAGTTAATTAATTAATAAATAATGATATTAGTAAAATATCATTAATTATTTATTTAAAATATCTTTAAACATGTAATTAGTTATTTATTTTAGTTAATTAATTACTAATTAATGATATTAAAAAAATTTTGAAATTTGGTGAGCTATTAAAGTTAAATATTTATTTATAACAATTAATTTATTTTTTTCAATTTATATAATATTCATTTTCATAAAGGGCACAAGTGTCATTTTATCATATTTACTTTCTTTACTTTTCCCATCCCCAATAAACCACACTCTCCAATCCTTATCAACCAAACATATTCTTCATTCTCACTCCTACTCCACTCCTCCCCCAATCCACTCTTGACACCTATTCCACTCCTCCCCCAATCCACTCTTGACAACCAAACACTCCCTTAGGGTATCTAATTCCTTGTTAAAGGCAGGGAGGTAAGAAATTCTAGCAAATTTATATAATTGGTCCTTAAGGGCTTTTCCCCTAAAATTTTTCTAAAGTTGGTGTGTCTGTGGCTAATATAATATTTGTGCTCACTATTGGGGAACAATTTTTTTAACCCCATTACTTCAAAGGATAGCCCAATTCAAGTTTAAAAAAAAAATCGAAAGAAAATGCATATATTCTGACTCCCTTTCAGTAATAATCATTACACTTAAATTATTTGGGGCTTTTATGCACTTCATCTATTAGGCCATTCCTATTATGGATCACTACTTCTTGCATCCTGAATTTTATTATAAAATTAAATTAAATCATTGGAAACCCTAAATTGATTTTCATTTCAAATTTTAGAACAATAAATGTAACACCTTACAGTAAATTGGTCGCTCTATGTTTGGTAGTCTTATCACCTAATCCACTTCCATGATGCACCCACCAAGTTTCTCTCCCACTTTTGCCGGTGATTGTTCCTTAGTCTCTGAACACAAAGACATTGGCCTCTTGAAGAACTGCTCCTGGTGTGGAGGACTAGACCAGAAGGCAAAAAATAGAAGGCTCCTGGCCTTCTCAGACTCAATTGGGGTTGTGGCTTGACTGATACATAGATGCAGAATTTGGTCAAGGGCATCGAGAGAGAAAAGAGAGAAGATCCTTTGATGTGGTGTGTAAGTCGATAATGTGGCACGTCTACTAGCGTAAATGACATGGATTGTTGTCGTCCACATCATGAGATTCTTACCGAAAAATGCGCCAAGTATTGTCATTGCAATCAAAAAAAAGGGTGGTATTTATTTTGATACAAATTAAAATTTGATGCTTAAATTGAAACAAGAGCAAAGTACCATACCCATCCAAGAAATTTAATTGTTAATCTCCTATTGATTTACAATATATTATTTTTATATATTATTAATATACCATAACATATATTATATAAAATAAGAATATGTATTAATATATATTATTATACATATATAGTAACTATTAATAATAAACTATTATAATATATATCAACATACTATATATATTATAACATATATATAGTTCTTATATGTGTTTTGATTTGTATGAGTTCAAATATTTTAAATAATTCAAATAAGAATTCGGAATACATGCTAAATTAAAATGCCTTCTCTTGAATTAAAATAACCCATTGCTAACACAAAATTTAAAAATAAAATAAAATAAAATAAACTTTCTTCTTATTTCAATGAATCTCAATCCTCTCCGTTTACACAGACTCACACACATATAAGGGTTATATTTATGTTTTAGTCCCAGAGGACATGCATATATAAATGTTAATTAAGAAATAGAGGGAAATGGGATTTCTTGCCACATGTTAGGCCCTAAAACCACCAAGGAACCTCCTTTCACCCTAATGTTTTTTTTTGTTTTGACATTTAAATATAAAGGTATAAACATAAAGATATTGAGAATTACTTCCAATTTTTACAATGAATTTGTAATATGGTTTAAGATTTACATATTGGGTTTGATTAAGGTATAGAAGAATGAATTAGTATAAAAAAAACAACAACAACAACAACTCTTATATTATATATATATTGTTTTTAATTTTTCTAAAGTATAACTTATGATTTAAATCAATATATAAGATTTAATTGAGTTTTGTATTTAAATTTCAATTGTGATTCAAGAGAATAAACTAGATTGTAAATATTAGTTCCAGTAGGTGAATTGTGGATTAGAATTCACTCAATCACAAAAACCAAAGAGAAAGGAGGCACACGAAATTAGTAACCCAGTTCGGAAGCAAACTTACCTATATCTAGGAGGCTAAGCCAAGAGATAAAAATCAACTAAAAGAGGGGAATAAAAATGAGTACAACTCTCACACTCATCCTCATAAAGATAAATAAGAACCCTCTCTAGATTACCCGATGCCCACTCTCTCTTGCCTAGACACTTGGGTTTCTCTGGTGGCTCCTTGTAAATCTCATATCAGGGTCTCTTATATAGATGTCTTAACATCCCAAATATAGCACCTCCTTTTCTAGAATCCCAGGCTCCTAATTTGGACATCATCCAAACTTAAACATTGCAACTCCTGTTGTAAATGAGCTTCCATTGCGACCTCACCTGTTAACCTTGAATGAATCATAGCTTTTGTTACAACGTGAATTGCAAATGCCTCCAGTACTCCAAATGTGTCCAAATTTGAGTTGATGTAGTTGAATTCTCCCGATCTTGACCTATTAACAACTAGCTTACCTCCTCATATCTTATGAGCATTAACCTCATAAGGGTCACACCCCATATGGCGCATCTCTATCTTACCAAAAATAGTCTTCAAAGAATCTTCAAATCATCTTTAAACCTTTCTTTCCAAACTTGATCTTCATTCATCCAAATTTGGTCTTCCATCTTTTTGTTCCCAAACTTCATCTTTTGATCTTTATTCATCCAAGTTTGATCTTCCATCTTTTTGTTCCCAAACTTGATCTTCATTCAACCAAGTTTGGTTCTCATAATCATCAACTTTCCAAACTTAATCTTTATTCATCCAAGTTTGGTTCTCTATGATCTTATCTCTAATCTTCTCTAAGTATAGTTATGTCTTTGAATGGCTCCACCCATAAATAGCTTCTGTCCGATTTAGAGATTATGTCTTCATTTAGCTCTGCCTTCACATGGTCAGGATCTTGCTTGCATTTTAAGAGAGATCCCCCAAGTTTATTTATGTCATTTTTCGCCACATCATCATGAGTTGTCAAGTCATCCCCATTATGTGTCAAATAATGACAACATGGAGCTTCATCTCTAACAATCTCCCCCTTTGGCATAATTTGACACAGCCTCTTCTACCAGACTAACATAGGTTATAATGACCAGTTATAACATGTTCTAGAAACTGAACATGACTGAATTGACTCAAAAAAGACTCATTGACTCAAAAAAGACTCATTGAGTCAAAAAAGACTCATTGAGATACATCTAGTTGCGATATCCTAAGTACATGAATGGTTTATGTTTGTGATTTGCTTGAGTAACTCTCCCTGTAGTCAGAATTGCTAGTAGATCAAACTCCCCCTTCATGATTGACAGACCTTCTTCATATCTTTGCCAACGACATCAGGAAATAGCATCAGATACATGGTTCTTTGCAGAGCCCTTCCAACATGAATTAAACCTGGTGAAGGTCTAGTTCACCCCTTAAGTGTTCATATCATGTAGGATCAAGGGGTTTGGTAAAAATGTCAGCCAATTTCTTTTTTGTTACAATATAATGCATGATAAGTGTCTTGTTTTCAACTAATTCTCATATAAAGTGATGTCGAAGGCCAATGTGTTTGCTATGAGAATATTAAATAGGATTCTTGGAAATATCAATCGTACTTTTATTGTCACAAAATATAATCATATGTCCTTGTTCTATGCCATAATCTTCAAGCATTTTTTTCACCCACATCAATTGTGTGCAACAACTTCCTACCTCTATATACTTAGCCTCTGAAGTAGAAAGTGAGATGGAACTTTGCTTCTTATTATTGTACTATATAACCAAGTTATTTCCAAAATAAATGCATCCACCATAAGTGTTCATTCGATCATCTATATTACTTGCTTAATCAACATTATTATAGCCTGCCAAATGCACATTTGGATCTCTAATACCAAATCCCAAATTTTGCAGTGCCATTAATATAGTGGATGATGCGTTTGATGACTGTCAAGTGTGATTTCTTTGGTGATGTTTGATATCTTGCCCATACTCGAACACTGAGGCAAATATCTGGTTTACTAGTTGTGAGATAGAACATGCTACCAATCATGCTTCTATAAAGACTTGGGTCCACATCATTCCCATGTTCATCTTTTATCAATTTCTCATTAACACTCATAGGTTTCTTGACATGTCTTGCATCCTCCAATCCAAATCTTTTTACTTGCTTAGTGAGATGAAAATACCAACTTTGCTTTGTTTGATTTGATAGCCCAAGAAGTAGCTTAGTTCTCCCACCATGCTAATTTTAAATGCTTGCTGCATAAGTAGCATAAACTCATCAACTTGCTTTTAAGATGTAGAGCCAAATACAATATCATCAACATATATTTATGTAACCATGATGTCTGACTTTGTCTTCTTAATGAATAATGTCTTGTCTACTCCCCCTCTTTGGTAGCCCTTTTCAAGTAGAAACTCTGTAAGTCTTTCATACTTGCTTCAACCCATACAGAGTTTTTTTTTTTTTCAACTTGAGCACATGATTTGAATGTTAAGGATCTTCAAAACCATCTGGTTATTCCACATATACATCTTCATTTAGAATCACTTTTAGAAATGCACTTTTGACATCTATTTGGTATAGCTTAAAACCCAAATAACATGCAATAGATAGTAATAGTCTGATGGATTCTAGATGGGCAACTGGAGCAAATGTTTCATCAAAATAAATTCCTCCAACCTGAGTGTACCCTTGTGCAACTAGTCTTGCTTTGTTTCTGGAATTGTTGCCTTTGTCGTCCGTTTTGTTCTTGAAGATCCACTTGGTCCCAATAAGATTTATATCCTTTGGTCTTGGAAATAAAGTCCATACATCATTTTAAGCAAATTGATTTAACTCTTCTAGCATGATAATAGTCCAGTATTCATCATCCAAGGCATCCTTCATATTCTTTGGCTCAATGAGGGAAGTGTAACACATATATCCTGTCAATTCCTGATAATCTATCCTTTGAGTGTTCCTGGTGCATCTTCCTTCATTAACATTACTAACCATGTCTTGTATTGGATGATTCTTCCTTATTCTTGAAGATGTCTAATAAGTGTAGTCTTCCTGATATACTACATCTTTTCTTACCTCTTTATCAGATTTTGAAATTACACCTTGTGTTATATCTTGTGTTGCAACATCAGATACATTTAGCTAGCTATTGTACTACTTTCTGTGTCATAATTACTTGGCTCTCCTGAAGGACTTTGAGTCTCCACATTAACTAGTTGGTCAAAAAAATCATCAATAATGACTTTAATTGTCTCCATTATCTTCTTGATTCTTGAATTAAACACCCAATAGGCACGAATAGTTGTAGAATATCCCATGAATACTCCTTCATCATTCTTTTTATTAAAATTTCCTAGTTGGTCTCAGTCATTTAAGAATAACATTTTCTTTCAAAGATATGAAAATAGCTATGATTTGGCTTTCTTCCTTTCCAAATTTCATATGGTGTTATTCTAGTGGAAAGAGGAATATACACTTTATTATTGATATAGCAAGCTTTATTTATTACTTCTACCCAAAAAGATTATGGAAAGTTTCTTCGAATTAAGCATAACTTTGCCCATTTCTTGAAGAGTGTGATTCTTACGTTCAACTACTTCATTCTGTTAAGGAATTTTTGGTGCTGAAAATACATGGTGAATCTCATGTTCTCTACTAAAGTTAGCAAATTGAGCATTTTTAAACTCTCTTCTATGGTCACTTCTGATTCTAACAATCTTTCCGATTTGACAATTCTTCTCATCCTAAAGTTGTGTGTGCATAGCTTCTTAAATGCTCCAAACACTTTTGATTTCTCCTTGAGAAAGTCCACCTAAGTAAATTTGGAATAATCATCCACACATACAAAGATATACCTATGTCTTGACCAACTTTCTGCTTGTGTAGGGCCAATAAGATCCATGTGTAATAGTTTTAGCACCCTTGTTGTAACTATATATTGCAACACTGTGAGAAGCATATCTTTTCTTGCTTATTTGACAAGGACCACACACTCCATCTTCCTTCTGTATTAGTTTGGGTAGTCCTCTAATAGCTCTAATTCAGCAAGCTTTTGATTCCAGATTTCTGCTATGTCGCAAGATGTGTTGTAACATACTTGTAACTTTTAAAGCAAATAACAACTATCTGGAGGTCTCACTCTGATTAAAACACATTTAGTAGCATCATAGGCAGCACATTTGTCCTTAGTGAATTTTACAATCATATTCTAATCACACAGTTAACTTATATTGACCAATTTTACTTTTAAACCATCCACATCTAGAACATTCTCCAATCATAGTAAACTAGGAATCATTAAAGTTCTTTATCTAATCACATTACTTCTTTGCCCATCACCAAAAGTAACTTACTCAACTGAGCATTTTTTGTAATTTATCAAAAACATTTTGTTGCATATCATGTGCCTTGAGCAACCACTATCAAAATACCAATCATCCTTTGAAGATTTCTTTGTAGATGTAGATGCTCTACACATTTCAAATCTATCTTTTTTAACCACATCTACCTGATTATTATCTTCATTTGCAAGTTTTTTTTCTAGGTGCTGCGATAGCCCCACTTGTCTTCCTTCATTCAAGACTTTCCTTAATCTCAAACATTTTGATCGAATGTGACCACTTATCCTACGCTAGTGACAAATAGGAACATATTTCTTGGTTTTTCTTGTTTCTTTAGGTATGGCAACTAATGTTATAACTTGGTCTTTTATATGACTTGGATAATCCAAGACTATAGTCCATTCTATAGTTGGCATGAAAACAACATGGTTGACAATTACTCCTTCATCAGCTTCTTCATCACTTTGCTCTGTTGCTTTATCATCACTTATGCTAGTTGAGAGTTTTGACTTTTTCTTTTTAGTGTTTACACACTCATACTGTAGATGACCAACTCCTCCGCACTCCCAACATTGCATTATTTTGGATTTCTTCTAATACTTCCTTTGATTCTTCTATGTGTTTCTCTTGATGTAGCTTCTTCTATATAAGATTTGCTTTAGCAATTTGTTGAGGCTTTTGAGCAGTAACGCTATGTTTGTCTCTTCTGTATCTCCATGTTGTAACTCTTTTTGCCTTCTAGCTTCTACTTTCAATGCTATGTCTTCTATTTTTCTTTCTGGCATCAAATTCATCTGATAGGCTTAAAATGACCTATCAAATCATCAACTCTCATGATTGTAATGCCTTTGCTTCAAATCTCTTTGGT